>NW_026887371.1:0-87896 GCF_032173495.1 Musca vetustissima
GAAGTGGAAAAATAGTAACAAATAAAACAATTGTTGTGATATGAAAATAATGATCAATTACTTAAAGAGTGTGATAAGAATAGGAAGTAGAAATGGTAGAATGTAGAACAATCAGTTAACCGCAATTTAAGAAAACCCGCAATGAGCTAATAGGTCACAACAGTTTTATGTTGCTAATAAAATATTGCAAAACTAATAACTACGTCTTCAAAAATCCAAATACATTAACATATACCATTTTAAATCGACACGAAATCCTGAAATACACACTAACCGTTTAAACTTACTTTAAGATGACTTCAATTTCAGTCAGTTGATGATACATATATACTTGATTATATTTATTCAAGGTCTATTAATAAGGATACCCAGATAGTGAAAGCCAGCTGTTTGTTCTCACGTCTAATGTCAAAAATTTCGACTTTGTTTACGTTCTCATAAGGGAAATCAATTCAAAACAATGGATTTTAACAGAAATTTGAGAAGCAGATGGATGACATTATTAGGCCTTCATTTTTATTTAAACAACCATTGTATTTTTCGTATAAAACCAGTGTTGTATTTTATTAGTACAAAAGTATGGTAATCA
Organism: Musca vetustissima; assembly: GCF_032173495.1. Taxonomy (NCBI): domain Eukaryota; kingdom Metazoa; phylum Arthropoda; class Insecta; order Diptera; family Muscidae; genus Musca; species Musca vetustissima. Next base: position 590 of record NW_026887371.1, read on the forward strand.
CATACTTTTGTGTGGTAAAGATAATTGGTATGCTTCCGTTCTGCAAGAATCTACAAACTTTTACTATTTTCTTCCATATCGTAAAAGAAAAAATGAGATCGCATTAAAAAATAGTAGATTCTAGTAGTACGGGAACAGACGAAATATTATCATGATTGATGGCGCGTTTAGGATTAAATTGACTCGATTTCTAAATCGACGTACCTAATAGTAGTTATTTAGACTAGAGGTGGATTTGAGTACGCCTTCTAAATTGACTGGGTGTCTAAATCGAGATTAATAATCCTTGCTCTATAAAAATGATGGTGATTATAAACTTTGAGTTAATTAATACTGGATATAATATGACAATCATGTTACAAGTTTTTATTTGGTCAAAATAAAAGTAATAATTAAATGTTTTCTCTACTTTTAAATTTTACTTTTTGCCCTTTTTATAATTATTTGAATATTTTTCTATAAAAAGGTTGTAACATTTTTAAACAATATTTTCATTTCATTTTAACTTACCAACTCTAAAACTATCAATATCATCATTGTTGACTTCATTGTATGCCCTCAACAGAGCACTAGTTGTAATCGATGGATCTAATGTTGTGGGTAATTTGGTTTGGCGGCCACGTCTTGTATTTCCGTTCCAATTGGCAAATGTCCGCGCCACTGCCGCACTAAAATAAATAATGACAATAAAATGAAAAACATAAATAAAAGGTGAAAATTTCGTAGTATATAAAACGAGGAAATTATTACATATGCGGATATCGTTGATTTAAATAATGTCAATTATTACGAACTTATGTAATGCATTTACATTCACGTCCATATGGTGATTGAATTGACATGATTAATTTGAGGTATAGTTTATTAAGATATACGCCAAATAGATCACGATAAAGATATATCACTATATGGAAACAAACTTTTTCTGAAAATTAATGGTATTACTAATTCGATTTTGGCATTCCACCAATTTGTTGGGTTTTAGGTAAAATATTAAAATAAATGAAAAAAGTATTACGTGTGATTCGTTCAGACTAAGCTTTCTAAAAGTACTCTTTTCCCGGTAAAACTCCTCGACGTGGATTTATTTGACATATATGCAATGAAATTGACAATTTTGATTTATTGGATTTAATAAATCCAGTACAATGTAAACGCACTATAGATTTACAGTTATTATTTATTTAAAAGCTATAGTCTAAACGCACCATAAGTACATCTGATACAAAAAATTTCCACATACAGAGTGTGTCTTATAGAGTTTGAATCGAACGCATTTTAACGTTTAGATTATACTTTCTAAATCGAATCGATTTGTAAACCAAGGAAATTAAAAAACAAAATAAAGTTGTCAGTCAGCTGATATTTGTTTACGTAAACCATGACACATGGCACAATGAATAGGTAGTCCATTTAGAACAGCTGATGTCTTGATTAACTGTCAAAGTGGTCAATTTTACTTGAATTCGATGTGCAATGCTGCCAAATTTTTTAAATATTATAAGGAAAAATTTGACAGATAATCGAGACAAAAAAATGTTTTTGTTTTGATACATCACCTTATTATTGCATCATGCCATGACACAATAAATAGGTAGTCCATTTAGCGCAGCTGATGTCTCGATTAACTATCAAAATACGAAATTTCTACTTGAAATATTATAAGGAAAAATTTGACAGATGGTCGAGACAAAAACAAAGGTTTTTGTTGTGATACATCTCCTTATTATTGCATCATGACGTAAACAAACGACATAGAGAAACACCAAAAACGATTAGTTTTTTAAAAAAAAACCTAGTTAGCAACATAGAAAAAGTAAAATGGAGATTCGCAAGGAGAATTACATGCATTTTTGAACAAACGCATTTTCTTCGTTCGATCTTACAGAAGTAACTATTTTAAGAAGTTCTTGAGTTTTTAAAAGCTTTCTATAACGTTCACGTTCTGGGCGGCCACCAATATTCACAAGTCGTGAAACGCACAAAGCTTTACAAAGTGTGCAATAAAATCCAACTCCAATAGAACACATGTTAAATTTTGTTTCGATCTGACAACTCCTTCAAATAGAAACAGGTGTTCACAAAATACCCATCCGCAATTTTTTTATTTATTTACTGTAAAAAATTGCGGATGCGTCTTTTTTGAACACCTGTTTCTATATGAAGGAGTTGCCAGATCAAAACCAAATTTAATATGTGTTCTAACAGAGAAGGATGTTTCTAAAACACTTAACTTTTTTCTGTTTATACCCCTCTTTTTGTGCTAAGCTAAGATCTTTCCGAACTGCCCTCGTAGCTTTCATTGATTAATTTTCAACCCCATTCCTAATATAATATTTGTGGCCCTCTTTACTCTTTATCATAAATTTTTTAAATTGTAAATTTTCACCCACCTTGGATATGGAGCATTATTGGGACCTATGCAATCCATTGAATCTGTTAATGCATCTCCGGATAAATATTTCAGACCTTTAGCACCGTTACATCTTGGCAGTGACTGTTGGGGGGCAGCTTCTTTGTTAAGATTTGACCAAAGAGAGGCGTACGTTGTGTGTGCATTTAAGACAACTATACAGAATAACGCGAAAATCTGCAATGAAAAAGAGGAAGAAACAATTAATAAATGTGGACAAATAAAAACATAGGAAAATATATAAAAAAGTTTCTTTCTTGTTCTGATAACGGTTATTTTAGTACAAAATAACAGCTACCTTGACAATGACTGTGCGGTTATGGTCGAATGGTGGTTGGCTGGATGGTTGATTGCTTGATTAGTTGAATTGCATGACTTTGTGTAAACAATTTTCATGTTTTCAACATGAAATAGTACAACAACAGACAGACATGAAATGAAAATTAGCAGTCTGTTGGTTAAGTATTTTTTTTGTAATGTAACATGCAAAGATAATTAAGTTGTTGTTGATTTTTTTCAGTTACGTTCTTCTGTTGTAAACAAAAGGGGACATTAAAGTGTTTACCTATCTGCTGGGTTCTTAAAATGTTAATGACTCGTTGAAACTTTAATAAAAAAACATAACAATGTAACGTGTAAATATTTAGCAAAATGCGGAAAATGGATCTGGTTGAGATACAAATTTTGAAAAAATATATTTAGTCGAAATTGCTTATAGTGACGGCCAAAGGGACCGGCGAAATTTGTCGCTACAAGCCATAGTCATAATAAACGATAAAGCCCAGAACGTTTTGTGAGACTTTTGCATACCGTTACTATAACCGATACGTCATTCAAAACGATATCGTCTGTATGTGTAATTTGGTAGTGCGAAACAAGGCAATATCATTTATATTCTGAACCAAAGAGATTTTTTATGCAGATGATGGGAATGAAATCAAATCTGTTGTGCGAAAAACCGAGTTCCCCTATAATTTTCTAAACCTATGTGAAGAAAATATCTTTATTCTTGAAGAAAAAAGAGGGTCCATTTGATGAACCATTTTTCATTATAAAAATTGTGAGTAGTCATGGGCGAAAAAAAAACATTAATAGAATGATTGCAATCTGTACCCAATGTGCACAAGAAATAATGAATTGCAGCCTCTTTTCATGGACAATTTTTAATAAAAGATGTGTTGACAATTTTAAGGTGTAGAGCTGTGGTAGTAGTCCCAAATTCCACAAGTCTAGGATACAGTTAAGTGGATGCTATACATTAGGTTGGACAAACATTGATAATTCAAACGACAATCAATTCAGTGGAAAAACATGTGCCAAATCCGAAAAATGCGGAAATTCGGAAGGTGTAGTTGTATGGGGGCAAGATCTAAAACTGGGCCTATAAGAACATTGGAGGCTAAATTGCAGCCTAGTTCAACAAGTAAAAAAGTTGTTAAGTTCGGCCGGACCGAAACATTCAAAATTCCTTAAGTCGATTGGAACATTTATATGGGGACTATGGTATGGTGTTATGTGATACTAGGTTGTTCATGCTCCGAAAAAATGGGATCCGATATGTCAAATATATGATACGTCGGTTAAAAATGTATTATTACCGAAAAAAAGCGGAACTTTTATGTGTATCAAAACTATATACACACCACACAAATTTGTATATAAAGGGGGAAACACATTCTAGGATTCAAGTCTGGCCTGACGCCGTTCTCTTTTATTATTTTACAATAAAATAAGCCAACATACATATGAAGCCTGAAGTCCTCTTATGTGTTTTCCCCTTAAGTCAACCTTCCAGAACCCTTTACCCCAAATGGCAGACCCATCGGTTGGAAAATGCGGCTAAAGTCTTCAAAATCCCGAAAGTGGGAAGATATTTTGGGGTGTGACGTTATACTCGTATGTTGGCTTCCCCAAAAGGTGGACCAATTTCGAGAATTTTTAGTATGAAGATTTAACACCCCATGGGAACCTGAAAAATCAAATTAAAACTCCAAAAATACCGAATAATGGGGGCTACCCGGTAACATTGGCCCATGTTGATAATTTGTGTAGGTCCAATAAGAATCCAAAAAATTTAAATTGCTCCGAAATTGAGATCAAAATACCGATCTTAGGTGGACATTTGAACATTTTTAGTAATAATTGCATTTGAACAATCCATAATAAAAAATTACAACCAATTAGATAGAAGGATGTGACCAAAAACCTTCAAAATATCGGTATATGGGGGTTACCCTGAAACATAAGCCAATATTGATAATTTTTCGTAAACAGATTTGATACCCAATGTGAATCCATAATACCAATTTTGAGGTGATTCTGTTTAAAAATGTGTTTAAAACTCCCCAAAATACCGAATAATTGGTGGTAACCATATAAGAGGGCCAATATTGATTATATTCGGTAGAATGGTTTGATACCCAATGAGTATCAAACGTAACAAATTGCAGCCAATTCGGTTCATTATAATAATGAATAATTGGGAGTATCGTTATATGGGAGCTATACCAAAACGTGGACCAATGTGCCTCCTAATTTGCAATACCTTCCATCTTAGGAGTAATAGAAATGAGAGTGCAAAATTTCAAAGCTTTGAATAGACGGACACGCATAAATCGACTTAGAATTTTATTCCGATCCAGAATATATGCACTTTCGACTTAATCAGAATATCAAACCACCGGACATCTGGGACAACCTCTCTTTTACGAACGAGATATATGTCATAGATATCACGGTAATCTCTATTGTCAGAAAATATAATCACAATGGAAGCGGTCTTGACCCTAATATAGAAATATTTCAAAAAAGGAACCTGAAAATTGACATCTCAAAAAGACTTAAGGACTCACAATTCCTCAATAAAATTAAACCGAGTCTATATTTTCAAACATCTCTGAGTCTGTAGCTCAACTGTTTTTTCTTTAAGATCAAACAAAAAATTCCTGAACAAAGATTAAACTAAGTCTCATTCTAAACGATCGAGTTTTTTATGGTTATATGGTTATAAAATTTGAAAATCATTTGTATCCAAACGACTGTCCATAGATCATCTATAGATAGAAAACCAGGTAAAGGCACCTATTTTGCATCACAATTTTTCATTTCATTATCATTCAAATATTATAGACATTTTTATTTAATAACATATTTCAAAATTTTCAATGCTTATCATAATTAACTGTGAAAACTATGTAAAGGTCTTTTATGGTACCTAGTGTGATAATACATAACCATTACATGCATCACCGTTTCTCAACGTGTTGTATTCCCGCACTTCATTATCATTTTAAATATCACAGACATTTTTATATAATTACATATCTTAAATATTTCAATGCTTATCATAATTAACTGGGAAAATCAATTTTATTACAATACAATGAAACTTTTTTGCGAAACTCTATTCACATAATTATGATAAAGAAAGAAATGTTAATTAAATATTTTAAATGTATTTTTCTGCTATTTAATTAATAATATCAATGAAGATTCCCGCAATTATTATACACCATGAACGTTGAAATATAATTCACTTAAAAATCATTCAAATGTCAATTAAAAATGTATTTATTTACTTAATGAAAGCAATGATGAAAACGAAAGACTTAAGCAACAAACTTTCTTTTGCATTGTACCCGACGACTGCACGTGCAGACGTGATGAGCCAAGTGGAAGAAGAAGCAGTTGTACAAAGTGCACACACAAAATGATAAATGATATGATGCTATTACACTTGCAATGTTGTTGTAATTATTGTTGTGCTTGTTTCACGTTTCATTACTTCTTCTTTCCTTTCGTTCCTTTCTTTCCATTGTTCAAAGGGAAAATCAAATTGTATTAATTATTTGGTTTTTAAAGCTCGCCTGCATGTTTGAAGGCTGACAGACAAAGTCAACCAGTTACACCGTCATTTACCTAGCGGTGTGAACAATGTAATAATTTTTAAATGATGGGAACAACAATAAATGAAAGTGAAATTCTATTATTTAATTGTGGTATACGTATTTTCATTTCATACTCCATTTATGTAAAAACATTTTGTTTTCTTTTTCATTGTAAGCTAATGAAGAATACAAAGAAAGCGGAGAAGGGAGTTTGGGGGGTGGGGTGGTCATAATGTTATTACAACTAGCTGTAGGTTGACACCCTGTGTGTACTTTGGGATTGACACATGATTTTGTTTTTTTTTTGGAAAGGGGAGGCGGAGACCATGATACGATTTTGTTGCTGCTGCTGATTACCTTAAAGGTTTTTTTTGTGATTATTTCTAAAGATGGTGTGGTTTGTTTGGCTGGGAAAAAGTGATGACAACATTATTCAATGTAAATGTCTATTTGTAGTTTGTTGTTGGTTTTTTCTTTATGCTTAGCTGTATGTATGTGTGTGTGTGAAAAAAGAGAGCCCGGTGTTATTCATAAACAAAATGCCAGTTTTTGTTGTAGTTGTTGGTTTTTTTATTTAACAAATTTCTAAAAAATGCCACTGACTGTCTGTCGGTCTTTTTTATTGTCATGACTCATTTGCTACGCGTCTTTTTTTCTGCTGCCTTTCTTTCTATCATTTTTTTTTTTTCATTTCGAAGAGAATGTCTTATGAAAGCCATTTAAACGGGATTTTCTTTTTATTTGAGTGTCTATTATGTGTTTCGTTTTGCAAATGTTATAACATTTGAATTGCAGGCAAATGCGTAACATTCTTTTTCTTTGTAATAGAGTGGAAAGAAAGTTGTTTGGGCTTTTTATTAACAAAACTGTAGACCTTCTTTGGTAATTCTTAAATTAATGTGATGTAATAATTATTTTTTTTTATTTTTTCGAGGGATTTTGGTTGTATATAGAACAAGTATACATTTGGTGTTGCATTGGACGAAGAAAAAACTCAATTTACTTAGACTTACATCAGGTTTTGTAGTGCGAATAAATAGATTGGAGTTTTGTTTAGAAAATTCAGACATTTCAGGATAGCTGTACTTTATTTTTTATAATTAAATATATAGGTTTCCCCCAAAGATAAGTTGAAGCTTTCAAACACATTTTTCATCCAATCTCACAATTTACTAAGATTCCGATAATAATATTTAATATTTGATATGAACATATTTGTTATGAAAATTTCCCTATTCGTGGCTACTAATCCAAGGATGTTTGGTACACAAAATGGCAGCAAAATGTATTTGCTGAAAAATATCATCATAGGTCAATATTTTGATAGAGGCCCCATAAATATGTCCCACCCTATTTCATATACAACCGAAGTGGCTGTAATTTTCCTCTCGGGATCTTTTTGTTCAAAAGGCTTCCTCAAGAAAATGTTGAATATAGATGTTTTGACAATGCCCGAATATGAGGGTGCCGCCCTCAATTTTCCGGGAATATGACTAAATTTTGGCAGTATGTTTTCAATATAGTCCAATGTTTTGGCACATCTCACATAAAATATCACGTGATATTTTTTGGGTTTTCTATTTTTCTAAACTCAAATTTTGAGCTGCGAAATTATAAATCCATGTTTAAAATGTGTTCCTTATATAATAGTACGTTTACATTTAACCGGATTTCGTTAACCCAGTGGGTTTCAGTTGTCAATTCCTTTGCATATATGTCATATAAATCCTCATAAAGTAGGTTAACCCGGTAAAAAGTTCTAATGTACATGCCGTTTAAGGACCCCGACCATTTTTTTTTTTTTTTTTTTTTTTTGAAAGCCAAAGATACTTATTAGCTTTTCTGAATACCTAACGAATTTTCAAAGCAATAGCTTGCTTTTTACAAGATTTTCAGTATGGGCCTAATCTCTTTTTTTTTGGCATTTCGAATTGTCCAGTCTATATGGGCAAGTAATTTGGTATTTTACAGACTATTAAAAAACTTCTGCTTGACAATTTGAGGTGCCAAATTTTAAGCGCGTATTTTCAACCGAATTCGATCCACTAAAATTTATAAATATAGGTGGATTTTTTCGGTTAGCCCCCATATAAGAGTTCCCCCGTGATTTACAATATTTAAGGTTTTTTAAGCGCGTTTTTTAACCGAATTCGCTGTAATTTGGAACATTTGGTTCTTATTGCACACTAAATCCTTCCACAAAAAATTATAAATATTGGTCCACTTTTTCTGGTAGGCCCCATATTAGGGTATCCCCCAATTCAGTATTTAGGGCATTTTTAATTGCGTTTATCAACTGATTCCCCTCTAATTTGGTACATGGTTCTTATTGTGTACTAAATCCTTCCACAAAAAAAAGTTTAAATAAAGTTAAATTTTTTTTCGGTTACCACCAAAATTTCGGCATCTTGATTTGGGGTTGTTCCCATATAGCCGCATTACGCCGGGTTCATTTATTTGTAATATGCCCTATCTGAATATCCCATCCATTTCTGTTTACATCGAAAGTTTTAATCACAGTTCTCAAGGTTATTCGCTATAGAATAGTTCCAGGTGGGGTTGATCTTGAATTTCAAGTAACTCTCATTTGTCATCCGGTTGAAAGTTGTCTAAATTTGAAATCGGGAATAGATTGCCCTTTAGGTCATTCTTTACATTTTTAAATAGATGTCTCTTTAATCTGTATAATACTCTCCGTTGACAACATTGATTATTCTCCCATGTTTGTTTTGCTTTAATCTCTTTTGGAAATATATTTTAAAGTTTGTGTCTTAAATCTTTTGTGTGACATCTCCCATTAAATTTACATAGTTTTTTTGTAATTAAAAATCATTTTCATTTTATTTAGCAAACATGAAATTTATATTTTAAGGCTATCCTTTACATTTTTTGCAAAAACTCTCTTTAATCTAGCGAATACTGCCTGTTGACATTACTGATTATTCTCCCACATTTGTTTTGCTTCACTCTCTTTGGGATATATAATTTAAAGTTTGTGTCTTAAGTCTTTTGTGTGACATATCTCATATTCATGTAAATGTTATGACATTAAAACAGCAGTGCCCAAAATAGGTCCCATGAGCTGTCGGTGTGTGTCAAAACTCTCACGCACACAATGATAAAAATAGAAACATTTAAAAATAAAAAAAATTTTCAAAATTGTCATTCATTATTTTTTTTTATACACTGAACGAAAAAATTATGACATTTTTGGCAAAAATTAATTCAGAAAAAGTCGAAATATGGGACCAATACAATGTGGATTGCCGAAACATAAGCAAATCTATCTTTATATAGTAAAATACATCATTAACAAGCATATTTGCATTGAATACAAAATGTTCTTCTCTCTTAAAATTTGAAATACAAGTTTTTACAAATTTTCTCACAGTTTAATAAGAGAGAAACATAAATTTGAAAATTGTGTATTTGAAACAAATACAATAACAAACATTTGCACGTATTAGTGTGTGTATTTGTTCACATATTTCAACTTTTTCTGAACTAATTTTGGCCAAAAATGTCCTAATTTTTTCGTTCAGTGTATGAAAACAAAAAGGAATGATTGACAATTTTGAAAATATTTTTTATTTTCAAATGTTTATCATTGTGTGTGTGAGAGTTTTGACAGCCCATGGGACCTATTTTGGGCACTGCTGCATTAAAACCAAGTTTTTAGTAATTGAATGTCATTATATATTATATCGTTTATATTTAGCAAACATTATATCGTTTTTATTTAGCAAACATTAAGTTTATATTTTAAGGCTATTCTTTATATCTTTAATCTATCTAATAATCTACGTTGACAACACTGATTATTCTCCAATATTTGTTTTGCTTCTTTGGAAGATAAATCTTAAAGTGTGTGTCTTAAGTCTTTTTGGTGACATCTCTCATTAATTAATTATTATCGTTTAAACCTTTTATCATTAAAAATTTTGATTTAACAGAGGTAATATGATATTATATAATGATATTTGCTTAGCTTTTAATAATTAAATATCATTATAGTATGATGAATTTCGTTTATATTTAGCAAACATAAAATTTATATTATATTATTGTTTATATTTTTTGATAAATTTGTGTCTAATAATCCCCGTCGCCAACACTGATTACTCTCCCACATTTGTTTTGCTTCATTCTTATTGGGATATATATATATATATTAAAGTTTGTGTCTTAAGTCTTATGTCTCATTAATTAATTTAATTTATTCATGTAAATGTTTTGGAATTATAACCTTTGATTTAACTAAAGGTAATATTGAACAAATATTATTTTATATTTATTATATTAGTCTTTATAAATAAATCTAATTTCATAAGAAAAATATCTGTGTTCGTTCGTGCTCTTGGCTAAGTCTCTCTCTCTCAATCATTCATTGAGTTAACATCTCTTTGCTCAGTTACATTGTAAGTGAATGTTCGTGTCTTAAGTCTTTTGAATTTCCTATGAATGATACCACCAATTTAACAATTCGCACGTTTTTAATGAAATTTTTTCAAAGTGGCTTTTTGGTTATTAAATTTCGAATGTCAATAACCATAATTAACATTTAAGTATTAATATTACCATCATCATTGTTAATTTGTGCAATTTCTATAAATATTCACTTAGTTAGTATTTTCCTTTTTTGCATTTCTTTTATTGAATTTGTGTTGCCAATTAAAACATGTCAAACTAAATAAATATTTGTAATACTGCCAAAACGTACAGCAATGAATGGATTTTCGTTTTTCGTTATTGTTTTGTTGTTTTTTTTTTTTAATGACAACTACAAACAATAAAACTGTCAAAATGTTATAGAGTTCAAATCCATGTCACGTATGCAAGTGGTTATAGAAAGAATAACATTTGTTAGCTGCCGCCACCACCAAAACGACAGAAAGAAAACACAACAATCGCAACAACAACAAGAAAAAATCGTGCTTCTATTCGTGCTACTACTAGCTAAAGCTATCTTATTGATATTTGTTGTTGTTGCTGCTGTAGACTGTCTGTCATGACCAGTGAAAGTAAATTCATGAATCGTGGTATTTTGGTTTTTTTTGTTGTTGTTTGTGTTAGCATTTTTTTTCTTGAATATCTATCATATCGTCTAGTAGTTATATTTACATATAACACAAAATATAATTTAAGTGATTCTTTTTTCTACCACATATTTTTGTGTGGTTTTCTTCTTCTTTTCAAGAAAACACAACCTTTTTTTCTTATACCCACATATAAATGTACTCATTTATTTTAAGTGTATTTTTTATTAGTTCACATTAGTAAGATTTTTTGTTTTTTTATTATTTTTCACTTTCGCACATCTAGCATATATTTAGCAATGATATGTTAACAGAAATATCAAAATTGTTAGCAGACGGAAAAAATTAATATTTTTACTTTCTATCAGAAGGTTGTGTGGTTTGAGTAGTATTCATTTTTTTTTTTTTTTTTGGCAATTTGTGAGTTATAAATGACCATAAATAATTTTCAAATTTGCCAAATTTAGAATATGAATTATTAATTCATATAACATTCATTTGAAGAAATATTGCAAACCATTATGGTTAAACAAACCATTTATGGTTACCACATGGTGAATTACTTCAATAAATTAATTTCTAATGAAAGTGAATTCCTGAGGAATATTTCATCATATAACGAAAACAAAACAAAAAAAAACAAAAAAGAAATTCTCAAGAAAAAGTTAAAATTAAATTAAAATATCTGAGGGCATACACAATTTTTTCTCCCAAAAACTAAAACAATATTAAAAAAAAAATTGCATGACTTTGGCATTGGCCTTCCGCCCTTAGGCTCTTTATTACCAAAAGAAAAAATATTGTCATTAATGTTTATTATCGTTATCATCATTTAGTGAAAGCTATACCCACCACCCTTTGTGAAAGGTACTTTCCTTGTTTCATATTTTTTTTTTCAATTGTTTTCTTCCTAATGACACAATTATATTTAATGAAATAATAAACTTATTATTATTTTTTTCAATTTTTGCAATCAATTCCTTTTTTCGTAGTGTCTCTCTGGAATTGCCATATCATTGTTGCTAATATCGGGGTAATCAATGAAATTGTTAAATCATGACTTGAAAAATTGTCTCGAGTACACAAAAAGACAAACAGTAATTTAGGGTTAATGACTTTATAGCCCAAAGGAAAAAATATACCAATAAATCGATTTTTATGGCAATTGTTGTGAAAAAATTATAATTCAATTTTTGTAAATTAAAATTTTATTATTAAAAATGCTTTTTATAGAGAATAAAAAACTTTTAAAATTATGAATTTCAGAAGATTATTAGAAACATATACAAATTTCGTTAAGTTTGACCGAATAAAACTTTTTCAGTCCTTAATCTAAAATTAATCATCCATTTCTTAATAATGTATTCTATTTTAACTATTCTATTAAATTTCTTTCAACAGGCTTGAAATTTCGAAATACCTCATCATTTTTGGATTTTTATGGCTATATATACCTATATAGAAATATTCAAACCGTAAAAACCCTTTATATTGACCTGTGAAAGACTGGATTTATACTATAAACTTTCTTGTAAACTATTTTTTACATTCAAAGATCTCGCAATGTCAAATAACAATCACTTTAGTTAGAAAATGATCGCACCTGTACATATTTCCTATGTCCACACACAGATACTTGGATATTTTCCAATAGAATATTTTTCACCCTTGACGATTCCGTAATGCGATCGGGTGGGTTCCATGTCAAAACCTAGACCTATGTTGAGCATTTCAATGTTATTCAACCTAAATGATTCCGGAATGACAAATTTAATATAAAGCTCAGTAGAGACTATTGCAGAAGATTTTCTAAAGCATGATCTGAAAATGTACTTTAGAAGATCAAGGAAAATCTAATCGAAAATTTTAAAATCGTCTTATGAGCATAGGATCTTCCTTCGAAAGTTCTGAAAATGTTTAATAGAAGTTCCGATATCAGAGACATTGTTATAGAATATCTTTCATAAAATATTAGAAAAAGTTCATATCCATTTGCTCAAGATTTTCTTTAAGAGGATCATATTATGATTTAACTAAGAAAATATCAATAATATTCACGTACTTTTTAATTAAATATTATTATATACTTCGTTTTTATATTTAAAATATAAATTGTAAGGATATTCTTTATATATTAAAAAAAAAACACTCTTTAATCCGCCGAAAACTCTCCGTTGGCAACATTTATTATGCTCCCATATTTTTTTGCCTCATTCTTATTTCTTATTGGGATTTATATATTTTAATGTTTGTGTCTTAAGTCTTTTGTGTGACATCTCTCATTTATTACTTTATATTCATGTAAATGTTTTGGCATTAAATCAATTGATTTAACTGAAGAAATAGCAATGACATTTTAGAACAAATATTTCTTTATGTTTATATTATTAGTCTTTATAAAAATAACAAATAAATCTAATTTCATAATAAATATAAATATCTGATCTTTTGTGTTTCCTTTCATCATTTACACCATTCAATTGAAGCATTCGCACGTTTTAAATGAAATTTTTTAAAGTGACATTTTGGTTGTTAAATTCAACCATCAACCATTCAACCTTATGAGCATAGGTTCTTCGTTCTAACGTTTTGAAAATTGTCTAATAAAAGTTTCGAAGATCTTTGTTAAAATATCAGAAGAAGTTCATATGCCTAAGCTGAAGATTTTTTTTCAGAGGATCATATTATGATCCTGAGGACGTCTTCTACATGATCTGAAGAAATTATTGTTGAATATCAGAGATATTATTATAAAAGAGCTGATAATATTTTTATAGAAAATGATGTGACATAAAGTGCGTTTAGATTTTCTTAATCCACTAGAATCTAAATGTCAATTTCATAGCGTATACGTCCATAATACAATGGATTTGTAAACAGGATTAACCGAATACGCTGTGGACTTGACGTTTGACATCGCCTTGTTTTTCCTAAATTTTATCGCAAGATCCTGTGAAAGATCAGAATTCTTTGAATAGATCAGAAATCTTCAAATATTAGATTATAGATCTTTGTATAGAAGATCATTGATAATCATAAATATAATTAAAGGTCTCCAGATAGATTATCGTAAATCCTCGTAGACATAATCAAAGATATTTCTATAGATCATATATTTTTCGGATAGAGTATGAGAGACCTTCGTATAGAATTGGGAGATCTATTTACAGAAGATAATACCTTTGGAGAAATCAGAAAAAATCAGGATATCTTTCTGTGTAGGGTATTATTTATAAGATAAGATGACGTTCCAAGAGATCAGTATATAGTCTACTGGAATATCAAGCCATTTAGTAGAATATGGTACAATTAAAATCTGACTACGGGTTTGTTCAAATTGTATATGTACAGTAACGAGCCATAACAATTTATCGGCGAGGGATTCTCCTTTGAGCAAGCTCATCGGCTATTTCTTTCCCTTCTATGTTACTATGCCCTGGAACCCAACATAATTTAATTTGACATGTGCAACATATTGTAAACGTTTTTTTTTTCTCATCGATCAACTAACTTTTGCAAGTTATAATTGTTCGGAATATTGTACAACCCATCCAATATTGCAATTTTTAATGCTTTTATATTTTTTTGCTTGTTTTTTATCCATTTATTTTTTTTTTTCAAATAGACCCACAAAATTTCAGTAGGGTTAAGGTCGAGACATTGGGCTGGCACTTCCAAAACATTACCACAGTTATAAAGAAGCCAAATCCGCACTATATGTGACTTAGATTTAGGATAATTATCCTGATAAATTTAAAAACGTGGTTTGTTGTCTCTGGTTATCAAGTGATTTTTTAAATGTCTAAATATTGTTGTGAACGTGGCTTGTTGTCTCTATAAAATCTATTTCTATAAATCTTGAAAAATGTTCTTTAATAAATCCTCAGTTGGCCCTTGAAAAATATTCTTTATTAAATCCACGCCTCAGTTGGCCCTTGAAAAATATTCTTTAATAAATCCACGCCTCAGTTGGCCCTTGAAAAAATATATTCCACGAGAGTCCAATGTATTAAATTGCTGACAAATACCGATCTTTGGTGAGTTGCGTTATATGGGGGCTTCCCTAAAAGGTTGACCAATATTTATAATTTTTAGTTGGAAGATTTACTACCATATCACAGGCCAAAATAACAAGTTACAACGGCTGAATACCCTCTAACATAACGGCTCTCTCCTATTCTATTTTTAGAATAACGCCTTTGCTTGATATGCACCTCCAAATCATTATTGGCATTTTCCCAAATTTGAGTGTTGGGCTGACATACTGCCTTTCTAGTGCATTTAAGGGCTTGCGCTTCTACATTTCCATGTGTAAACTCATTCTTGACATACTGTACATGCATTTTTTTTGACGATCCGGTCTAGTCAAAATTGAATCCTATTTTATTATTTTTATTGTTATTCGTATTTTTGGCATTCCTTACCAAACTGCTAATCACATTCCCAGGGTTTTCGTTGATATTGGCATCGATGCATTTCAAATCACAAAGTGAAAGTAATTTCAAACAACAACAAAACAACAAATTGCTATCAAATTCAAATAAAATATTAAGCTGATTACTGCTAATCGTTATCGTTTGACAATGCCGCAGCTCCATTTGTTTGCCAGTTAGCTGACTGGCTATGCTCTCATCCCCGTTTGTAGTAACACGCCTAATGCATGTACTAACTGGTGTTTCACATTTAATTGACTTTGACAATGACAAAAGACAAACAAAGACAGCCAACCAACCAACCAACAATGATTAATGATGGCTCTGATAAATGCCACATAGAACAGTAATTAAATGGTTTACATTGTTTTTGTGATGTTCCTCATTGTCGACGTTGTCTTGGACAAAGTTGTTTGACTGCTCCACAAGAGATCAATAAGCTAACAGGTGAAATTGTCAACCAAACAGGAAAAAAAGCAAACAAACTGATCTGGCCATGGTTGTTTGCTACGTTTCAAATCAATTACTTTTAATTTGTGTCATAACTTGTTTGTTTCATTGTTGTTGTTGGTGGTGGTGTTGGTGTTAAGGTTGGCTGGTTGGTGGTTTGACAGACAAGTCATTTAATTTGGACACATTTTTCAAAAAAAAATCGTCTTAAACTGTTTTTTTCTTTGATTTTTTCTTCTTCGTCTTCTTCTTTTCCTTTGGAGACAAGTCACCATCATGGCATTTAATGATCTTGTGGTTTTTCTTTTTTTTTTGATACCCAATAAAAGAACAGGTGTACAATTGGTTTTATTTTTTTATTGATCATTGTTGATGTGTGTGTGTGTCACAAAGCCCCCCAACTTTGTGACAATTTATGTTGCCGGTCAATTGATTTTGTTGGCCCTCCAACAACAATATGTCATGTGCTGGTGGCGTTGGTCTGCTTACAAATGATCTCATAATTGTTTGGGAATCCATGACACGATAAGTCATGTGAAGAAAAAAAAAAATAGAAAAGAAAACCAATAGTGAAAACTACATAGAAATGTGTTATGTTTTACTGGCAAAATATCTATGTATGCATGCGGTTGTTGTTGTTGATATTGTTGTCACTGCCACTCTTTCCCGAACAATGTTCGCATTTTAAGTAAATTGCTTTGGCGCGAAATCGTCATCGGTCTTATTTCAAACGAAAAGAAATAAAATTATTGTTGTTGTAGTTTGTTTTAAAAACAAGACGTGACTCATGATGGAATGGAAATATACAACATTACTGAAGTGAGTGCAATGCCATAAATACTTACATACATATATGTATGTATGTCCGAAGTCAACATAAATAGTATTTGCACTTTCTGCTACAATCTGATAAGAATTCAATTTTTATAACCTTCCAAGGTTCCAAGGGTATCCAACAAAAAATTTTAATATTCTTGATTCTAAAATTCTATTGCGATTCCGGTTGTTAAACTGGTAAAATAGGGATTGTAATATTAAAGAAAGAGTTTTAAAATTTTGCAAAATCTCTTAATAAGGCCACCCAGCTAGCGAAAGTCAAGTATTTTTCTCAAGTCTAATGTCAAAAGTGTTGACATTGTTTACATTTTCATAATGGAGGTCAATTAACATTAACAGATATAGAGCCAGCTGATATATAGTTGACCTCCCTTGATGACATTATTAATAGGCCTTGCTTTTAGCCTTGCTTTAGAACAGAACAAAACTGAGAGTAAATGTCAAAAATGTTGTAATGTAGAACAAAAGGAAAATAAATAAATAAATAAATAAAAATAAAATTATAAATGAAAATCTCCGAATTTTGCTTTGCTTAATTCTGCAGCAGATTAATTCATTCATATTTTTGTTTATTTTTAGGCTAAAAGCGCCACCGGTAAATGGATTAGGCGGACTTCCATGCAACATCTGATAATCAGCTGTTTTCAATGGAGTACATATATATTGTGCTATGCTTAAAGTACATTCACATATACGATTTTTTTAATCGATTCGTTTATCGAAATTCAGAAATATACACTAAATGTTTACACACATCCTCAATCATGATTTAAATGTCAATCAATGCAAAATTTTTAATTTGGCCAAAAATATTTTTTTTTGCAAATTGAAATGGAACCTTCCGGCACAAACTGGTTCAACGGAGCTATTCTCCAAAAAACGATCGGTACGAAATCCGTTTTTTTCACGTATCGAAAATGGATTTTCGTTTAATAATGATAGTGAATGCCTTGATGTGCGTCTTTTGTGCGAAGGAGAGAAATTTAGTTAAACTGGTATCTATTTTTGTATATAGTCCACGTAAGATATGAGATTTTTCTTGTTGGAGCAACGCTTTTTATATTTAAAATATATATACAACGAACCAAGAGATGTGCTTTAACTTCACGGAAAATATCCGTGTGAAACATAAGGAAACGATCCCTTTCATTCATTCAGGTTCTTTCATTCATTCAGCTCCAAGCGTTTCTGTTTGCTCCCATTCACTTAGTTTCTGATGTAATCTGCCTTAGGTGATGGAGCTATCATCTATCGTTGCCTAGAAATAGCACCCTCTTGATATTTTCCCCTGGGGATGCTATCTCCTGCTATTTTATGTTATCCTCTTGTCGATGTTGGTTATTAGAGTGTTCGGGGGGCTTTAAATGTAAATCTCTCTTTACAAATATTCGAAAACCAAATTGCAAGAATTTTTCCTCCATCTAATCATAAAAATATATCATTTCTGCCTCAAGGAATCACCTCATCCAACGAAAGCCTATTTTAAAATGTTTTCTATTCTCAAGATTCATAAAAACTCATCCTCCCTTCTTTTCTTCCTCTTCTCGGCCCCATTAAAAAAATGCTAAACATGTTATTTTTATTAAAAAAAAAATATGCTATAATTAGTAAAGTGCGGATTCTGCTCACACTTAGCTTCCATTGGGACTTTGTTATCCAAGTTATAAAAGCAGATATAGAATCCAAGTAAAAAACTGTCGAAATCGTCAACAACTTTCAGCGGTTTTATTCGGATCGGATCGGATTTACAATGTGACAATAAAACAGCTGATTTCAAATCAGCTGTTTACCATAAAACAGCTGATTTCATGTTAGCTGCTTACACTTGACAGCTAAATAATAAACACGACTGTTTTGATGACGATTTTCAAGATTTTTTTGAACGACTGTTTAAACATGTTAATCCGATACTGACCATCGGCGAAAGAGATCCGATTAGCTTCGCCAAATATGTGAATTATTAAATTGATTATTTTGGCTTTAAATGTGTTCTTAGCTGCTTTAATTATTGGCTTCTTCAATGATCAGAAATGATTTTTTTTTAAATAATTAAGTTGTTTAAGAACTGCTTAATTTTTCATGAATTTCATTTGAGGTGTTTTTAATGCATAAATCTTTGCCTTTTTATAGTATATTCATTTTTTTATCTTTTTCTATTTTATATAGACTTTTGTTCATAATTTGTATAAACTTAAGTTGAAAAAAACATTTTTCAACAAATTTCGGAGGCTTCAACAAAAACATATTCTGCATAACAAAAAAACCCTATTAACTCCTTCCAAATATTTAAATTTCAAATCTATGTTTGAGAGAACTTCTAACCCACTACTAGTATTATTTAATTAATTCCAAATTAAAATAAAAGACCATCATCCCATCCAATTAGAATTTGTCAATGAATTAACTGACTCATTTTGATCACTTTCACCTGTTGAGAACGACAACGACGATGGCATGTGTCTGGCCTCGACCTCTCTAGCATACCCACATGTTATAACGCGAGCGAGATATATGGGTCAATATCTAATATACTTGTTCGACTTGGACGATATTCTCAATTCAGGTATGCAGAGTATTTATTCGAAGACACTCACACATTCATTTTATATTAGAATATAGGTCAATAACCTTAATATAACGGCTTGTCTTTCAAACCATGATTGGTTAGTATCGGTTTTGTATATTTTTATAATGTTTGTGTATTTGTTTCACTGAATCTCTGCATCTTTGATTTTCTCGCACACACACACACTCTCTCTTTTGGTAGGTATGTATGTTTGGACATTTGCAGAACAAAACAAATTAGTACACTGAGAAAAAACAAGGTCCACACAAAAAGTTGTCGATTGATTGAAGACCCAGATATCTATTGTAGCATACATAGAGACTCATAATATGACATTTTGGAATTTTAATCTTATTTAATACCATATAATAATAATTAATAGTACCATATAATTACATCGTTGATCTAAGTACCATTTTGTACAACTAATACTAGATGAGAAACTTGCTCCTCATATATAGTACCTAAACAGAACCTAATTTCAATAAATTCTGAGTTATCAATCATTGAAAACTTAAGATCAATAAGCAGGCTTTCCAATTTGATGGACTCCGATCATAAGCTGGAACTAATTTCTAAAGTGTTAAATTAAATCGTTTGATTCGGATGAAGCCATACCAGC
This sequence comes from Musca vetustissima, assembly GCF_032173495.1. NCBI lineage: Eukaryota > Metazoa > Arthropoda > Insecta > Diptera > Muscidae > Musca > Musca vetustissima. The sequence goes on from NW_026887371.1 coordinate 20,834, forward strand.
TTTACAAAGTATAATGTCTATAGATGACCTGCAGTAAATCTTGACAGAAGACATGACGTTCGTAGATGATCTGTAGTAGATATTCGATATTCTGTCTATAAAAAGTCTACAGAATAGCTTCTATCTACAAAAAATCTGCTACCTATACTCTCTACAGGTCATCTATTGATAGAAGACCTCCTAGACATTAAAAAAGTCATAAGATGGGAAGATTTTCTTTCGACTGAAGATTCGCAGCAAGTCATCTGTGTATCTGCAGGAGTACTCCAGTTTATAGAAAATTTGCATTAGAACTTTTGGAACCTATATAAGGCTTTCTGTATTGGTGACCCTAAAATGTATTCGCCTTAGAGAAGACCCACAGAAGGTCTTCTGTCTATTTGGGAATAAAGGAACGAGCTCAGATTATGAAAAGGATCGAGATTACAAAAAATAACTAAAAAACTGGACCTAGTTCCTATCGTTCCTTTATCGGAATAGTTCCAATCATACCACAATAACTTGAATTCAATGTGAAATGTTGTCAACCATGTGAAATATTATAATGAAAAATTTGACAGATGGTCGAGAAAATAACTAAGGTTTTCGTTTAAATAAATCACCATATTATTGTACCATGGTTCCAGTGAACTAGTTCGTTCAGGAACTACCCAACACTAATTTATAGTACGTTTACATTGTTACCGGATTTGGTGTTCATGCATGGGAACTGGTGCCTTTGTTTATGAGCGTTCTCTTTTTGTAGGTCATTTCATATGACGGTTTCTGATTTACTCTCCGATCATCAAGATCTATTAATAAGGTCACCAAGATAGCAATCGAAATCGGAAAACAGCTGTTTTTTCTCAAGTCTAATGTCAAAAATTTCGACTTTGTTTACGTTTTCATAATGGAAGTCAATTCACAAAAATGCATTTTGACAGCAAACTTGAGAGGTATCGATAATCAGCTGGTCTCCCTTGGTGACCTTATTTATAGGCCATGCCGATCATTTACTCTTTGAACACCTTTACTCTAATTTCTCTCACTGTATAAGCTAACCACATTTCATATGAACGTCATTGTTTGTGTGTGTGTGTGCGTATTGCTTTCATTTAACTGATTCTAGTCCACTATAAGATATTCAGTTATTTCTCTGTTCTCGATGGTATCAGGTGCAAGAAGAAGAAAAAAACCAAAACGAAAAAAAGAACATCGAGCTAACACATGTTCGACCTGTTTGACTTTTGTTCTGCTTCTCTGCAGGTGTTAATTGGCGCTGTCACATAACTAATTTTCAAATTCCCTACACCGAACACCGAAACAAATTTCGAAAACAACTTTTCAAAGGCAAAAACAAAATTATTTTCAAAAATCGTTTCAAATGTCATTAAAACGGAAATGCGTAACCAACGGAAATTTGTTTGCATTCATGGCTATTATTATATAAACAAAATACTCATCGTTTTTCTCTCTTGCACAATATTTAATAGTTTTGAACGCAGCAATTGTAATTGGTTATTGATTTCGTAATAGAGATTTAATGATAAGCGGAAGTTACCAAAACAAAGTTTCTAAAATTTGGGATTTGTAACGAAAATATTATGCAATAACCAAAGATAAACAATTGGAAAAAGAGAAAATATGTAAAGTAAAAGAAAATAAATATATTAAATTTTAGCAGTCGTAAAAGAAGTTCCATTAGTATGGAGAGACACACTTTTGACCTCTCATCACGTTTCTGGGTTAATGTGGTTAATGAAGTTTCCAAATTCTATGACAGAATTTCATGAGGGGACGATGATTATTTTCTTAACAGAATGTAAACTGTAAATTGGGTATACCGTTAACCGTAACATTGACGAGGTAACAACACCTTCTCAAAACAGCTACTGGGTGGTTTCAAAGAGAATTCCAAAACAATAATGGAATAAGTAACAGATTTTCTTACATAAAAACAAAACCTTTATCCATATTTTAATTATGAGGTCTTATGATTCCCTGCTATATATCCATTTAATCTTAACATACCTGATGTACCAAAAATTCCTTTCCACGATATTCATGTTTACATATTTTTTGTAAAAGTTAATGCAAAACACGTTTTCTTCTCAATAAACCTGAAGACGATATTTTTTTTATAATGTTTATGCATAAAAATGTGATACTTTTGACCACAAAAATTTCTCGTATTCTCCGATGTACGTACGTCAGTTGTCACGTCACTACCCCCAAATAAAAAAAAAAAATAAGCACACTTGTCGCTAACAACTGGATGAATAAGCTATGCTGCTGTCTGACTGACACATCATCCAAATTTGTTTAAAGATTTTATTGCATTTACAAACTAATTTTTGAGGTGAGGCAAAATTACAACATACGAGGGTGGTATGAATAAGGAATGACTCACATAACTTCTCGAAAAGAAAGTTCGGTAATATACTGTTAAATACCGGGCACATCTCGAGTTGGGTGTTAGGGAGAATATGAATGATCACACAATCCGTTAAATCTGAAGCCAATGGGATATTTTGCTCACCCACCTTTAGGGCCTCGTCCCAGCGGATCAAAACTGACTACAGGAATATTCCCCTAAAACAAAAAACAAATGTAGAAAAATGTACGAATGAGTTAAGGGAGAAACATAAGAGGACTTCAGGCTTCGCATTTTAAGTTGGCTTCTTTTATTGTAAAATAATAAAGGAGAACGGCGTCAAGTTTGACTCCGATATTCCTTTATAAATTGACATTTCATTCAAAGCCAACCAGGCCTGAATCTTCGTATGTGTTTCCCCTTCATTTAGTCTCTGCACAGTGTTCACGTAGCGAACGGGGATTTTCGTATAATAAGGATGTTGAATCTCTCTTGTCTCTGGTCTAAAGGAGTGAATATTTAATTAAACAAGGATCTATTTTTGTCGACAGTCCACTTAAGATAAGAGATTGCATTAATAAATAAGTGTGTAAATGTCGTGGGTGGTGTCGCACGCAGCCAAAGGCCAAAAATTTATATACCATAAATCTCGATCCAACCTCCCCAGACAGGCGGGGAATTAAACACAAATTCCGAGTCTGAACACGAAGGTAAGACTAACATAGCCGTCTTAGAATGTCAGAGAAACGGAAAAGGAAGGATAATGTTCAGATAAAATGTTCAAATGAATAATCATGTCCTTCCTCTACTTCCTCAGAAGGCATGATGAGGATTCGGTCTATGTAAAAGAAAACGAGGCCAAACCGGCAAAAAAAACAGCTTCTCGTCGGCTGATACAGATAGAATGCTGAGGAAACCTAAAATCAAAGGAACCTGTCGCACTCAGCCGATGATTTCGACCCAATTCGGTCCAATGTAAACGTACTATAATAAATATTATCATTGACAATAAACCATGATGCAGTAATTCGGCCATCCGTCAAATTTTATCGAATAATATTTCTCATGGTTGGCAACATTGCACGTCGAACTCAAGTAGAAACCATGATGCAATAATAAGCTGATGTATCAAAACAAAAACATTTGTTTTTATCTCGATTATCTGTCAAAATTGTTCATATAATATTTAACATGGTTGGCAACATTGCACATCGAATACAAGTAGTAATTACCCACTTTGGCAGTTATTCAAGACATCAGCTGCGCTAAATGGACTACCTCATGATGCAACAATAAGGTGATGTATCACAACAACAACCCTTGTTTTTGTCTCGATTATCTGTCAAATTTTTCCATATAATATTTCACATAATTGGCAACACTGCACATCGAATTCAAGTAGAAATTACCAACTTTGACAGTTAATCAAGACATCAGCTGCGCTAAATGGATTCATTTATTGTGCCATGGTACGGAAAAAAGTCCAAGTATGATTTGATTAACGTCGGAAGACTGGTTAAAATCCATTATTGTGAATTGAATTCCATTATGAAAACGAATTGACTTCCATATTGAGAAAAAAAAAACAGTTGTCTTTCGCTAGCTGGGTGACCTTATTAATAGATCTGTTCACAAATCAGTGTATTCTATTTACGGATACGCCATGGAGTTGATATTTGAGATCGAGTGGATTTCGTAAATCTAAACGCACATTAATATCCATTATAATTTATTGAAACAATTATTCAATATTTTTTGTGGTAAATCGATGTAAATGCAGCTCGATTTGACAAATAAATGATCTAAATTGTCAATTCCATTACATATATGTCAAATAAATCCTCATGGATAAGTTTAACCCGGCAACAAGTTCCAATTAAAATGCTCACAAACAATATTTATTCGATAAAGGCACGTTTAGACTATGCCTTCTAAACCGAGATACAAAATCCAAGCTGTTTATACAAGTATTCAAATGATACAGAGTCAGTGACAGACAAGCGAAGTTTGAGCCGAAGTATCATTCGCAACTCATTGTGGGTACTCAACTATAAGAACGGTGATAGATAACATTTTTGTTTCCGTAGAGTTGCCGATCGTTGACAGTGTTTTGAGTGTGAACACCTACACACAACACAGATTTTTCAAAATTGTTTATCACTTTGTTGTTGTTGCTTTCCAAGTGTCGTTTTACAAATTTAATAAAAATGAGAAAAAAAACTGTTAAATCTCACAGCCATTAAAAGATGTTTGCCAAATGAAAGTTGGAAAAAATGAAGAACTATTATGGCCACTAGCCAAAGACACTTAAGACAACGGCCACAAGAGGAGCCCGCACGCAAATACTTGAGAATCTAGAAATGAGATAGACAACGGCTAGCTTGTGCTTGGGGCATTGTTTTGTTTTCCTACTTTTCTTTTTTTCTGCTGTGGGTGGAAATGAGAAGCAGCAGCAAAGGGGTATCACTTTTACTCGTTAACATCATCAAATGACCACAGCTTTTATGTTTTGGAGTGGGCGTGGGAATGAGTACTTCCCCAAGAAAAAAAACAAATACTGTTTTGCCTTTAACTAATTCCAATGATGATAATGATCCGTGAGAAAAGTAAAAGAATGAGTTATGTATTTTTTGTTTCGGGACTGCGAATTTTAATTGATTTCCATGTAAATTTCAAGTGAAAAATCTTCAAATTTTGAAGCTACCATTTGAATAATCATTGATGTTGATTTTTTGTTTCTATTTTAAATTTGGTACAAGAGGGTCTTATCTGGAAAGTAATAAAAATAGAAAGTTGTCGTTCTCTGTTGTTGACAAATCAGTTGCTTTTGGATATTTATGTCTGGAAATAAAACCCTGAAATGTGATAGAATGAATGTGGGTTGGATTCCAGTGAAATTTAGAATTAAAAATTAGATGGGATAATTTGCTGGTAATTAAATAAATGAAAATAATAAAAATGATTTCAAATTTTTGCCTGACAATATATTTTTTTAATGAACAGATTTTAAAACCTCTCCCAATTCTGGAAAAATCAGGTTCTTTGTTGCCCAATTTCTCTTCATCTTTTTTTATTTTGGGCAGGGGAGATAAATTCTTCTCACTTCTATATATGTATATAATTTCCGTTTGGTTTGTGTATAACAAAACCAACAACAACAATAAAATTTCTTTCTTTTGTTTATTTGTTTGCGTCTTGTCTTGTCGCTTAAGGTTCTGCATATATTTAGCCTACTTTTTGGTTATCCCACTCTTAACGTTTTTGTTTTCTTTTCATTAGCATATGGAATCTTTTGTTGTTGTTATTGTTGTTGTACGGAACTAAAGAATCAATAGAAATTCTTCAAAAGCCGGTTTTGAGTTGCTGTTGTTTTGTTTTAACTCTCAATTTTTTTGATGTAAATGATTAACAGAAAAAAAATGCTATACATGGGCATAGACAATATTGTTATTAGGTCAAGATGAATGTGTAAGCGATAGTGGATTAATGATTAATACATATTTTTTATAAATTCCAAGATCCTTATATAATTGTTAGTTAATATTTGAAATTTTAAGAGAAAGTTGTTATATAAATTAAAAAAAAATAGTTCGATCTTGAGAAGTAGATTCTTTCAGGTTGTGGCACAAAAAAATAACTTTTATGTTATATTAAAATTAACAGATAAGAACATTTCTCATAGAAAAAGGGGATCGATAAACAATTTTTTTATATTTTTTACCACAACAAATCAATTTAATATTTATGAATGAATTAATTTCTCCCCAAGAATATCGCTTCAACAATTTTACTTCTTGCTCTTCTCCAACGTATGTGTTCTACAGCTATCCTCTAATTAGTTTATAACCCACAATTATCTAAGCGTGACGATATTTGCTTTCGTCAATACAATGACATGGTTTTTGACCCACTTTGCAGAAAACTGGTCAATATTCTATTTCTTTTTCTTGTTCTTTTTTAATTATCCGTATATAAATATTATTATTTGATCCATATATGTTTATTACAGAATATGTCACGATGTGTATGTGTATATCACGTACATATTCTGAAAAGTAGTTTATTTGTGTGTTTCATAACAATGTGTAAAGATTTTGACAGTTGTCAATGGCCAGAAATTCCAACCAGAAAACAAGTCTACTTTGTCATATTTTATAGAGATGTTTATTATTCTCTTTCTTTTGTCTGTGGCCTATTCTCATATTCTCTTATATATATGAAATTTGGCAATGTCATATTGAAGACCTACTTAAATGCTACTCAGGTGTGTTCAATCGATGTGTAGATTTAAGTGTGTATGTTTGGTCAAAAATACTATTAACCCATTGGGTGCAGGAAAAATGACTTTTGTTTTATTAAGAAGTATTTAAATTAAGGTGATATATATAAAAATAATAATTTCAATAATTAATTCATTTTTTGAATTATTTCATTTTTTGAATTCATTTCATTCTGATTTAGAAATAATTTTAAAAATATTGTCTTATATGTCTAAATTAAATTTAAAGGTAGTTTAAACAACTAAATCCTAGTTGTTTAAACTACCTTTAAAATAAAATACAGTCAATCAGCTGTTATTTGTTTACATATACATACATATTTCTTATTCCACCTAGCTGACCAATGTTTTCATAATTCTAATAAGAATTTCCTTCCAGCAGGTGAACCAGTAAGGAAAGTAGTAAAGTCGGACGGGGCCGACTATGTGATACGCTTCAGGATTTTTTTTTTTTGAAAATTATTTTTTCAAGTCTTCGCCAAGGCGAGAATTTTTACAAAATTATTTTTTCTAGTCGTTACCAATGCGAGGTGCACAAGTTCTCATACAGGCGTATGGACTTATAGAAGTTATAAATCTACAGAGTAGCTTTAGAGCCGAAAATATTTGTTGCACAAAGACGATCAACAATAAATTAATATTAGACAACACAACAATTTACGAGTTCCTAATTGGGAACTGGTGGTGATTGGTAAAAATAGAACACTTATTTAATTTAAAGACTCTGGCGGTTGGAATTAATTTTTTATTCCTTTAAACAACAGTTTTTATTGTTATTGTGGCAAAGTTATTAGCTTTCTTCTTCTTCCTTAGCGATCATTCTTTTCTGATGATGATAGGAAATCGTTGAGGTACCGATAAATAGACTTATCGATGACATGATCAATATTTTTGCAAGTCTTAGCCAAGCCGACGATTTTGTAAATATTATTTTTGTTATTCACCTCAAGACATCCTACATTGTATTATTGTACCATGGATGCGGCCATTATTTGTTAGACAATTATTCTGAATTTTAATGATTTTGGAAAGTTATGAATTTTTGGGACGAAATCGAGATAATGATTTAATTTGTATGGTATATCGAAGTCTAATTGCGACTTAATTTTCAGCTTCTAAGCCAATTTTTAATTATTTTTTTTTCTGAACCTCTTAAGATATTTTATGAGGTTTTCATTGATTCAATCAAACATTTCATGGGTTAATAAAAACGTGTCCAGAATATTACAAAGCCTTACATTGTATTTTTCCCAATGCTTTGTAATATTTTGGGTAATGCCATTGGTAATGGGTACCGAAATTTGTGTCAAAGCTTTCGATATTCACAAAACCAGACAACATTATCGTATATGTATTACAATCTCTGAGATATTTTTGTAGTCCCACATCTCCATACTTAAAATTTTAACTTGCATCTCTGATATAGTCTTACACCCAATGCAACATCTTTCCATTTATCCACCACCAAATTCTAATTTCCCATTGTAACACAGATATGTTTTTATATATTTTTTATGATCGATCATAAAAATAATGTTCATACAATCAACGCTAATCAATCGCAGCGAAAATAAAACACCAAACCATACATTTTTCTGGGGAAGAAGAAAGAAAATCCATCATCCATCCACAAACTGCAGATCATCATCGTCGTCGTCGTCACATGAACAAATCACATAAAACACAACACTCAATATACAACCCATTGACGTACACATACATACATTCAACACATGTATGCCGTTGTGTTTTTGCAACATTCAACATTCTGAACTAGCTTACTTTCATACATATTTGAACCTGAACTTGCCACAATTTTATTGTGAAAAAAAAAACTCGGACTGGCTGACTGACTAAGAGACTGGTTTTTTTATTGGTGGCTGGCACGGTCTTTAGAAACAGAGAAAAAAATGAGAATATGTCTTCTACCAAATTATTTCAGGAGTTTCTTTAATGATATCGATTTTTGGGTTCTCCTCTTGCAGAAGTGTTTTATTTTTGTAAAGAATATTTTTTGAAAATTTTTCCCGTTATTTTGTTTTGTTTTTTTTTTCATTCCAAGTTTCAAAACACTGTCACAAATATTTTATGCATTTTAACATTTGCAAATCGCCTTGCAACATGAACAGCGTCAACACAAACTCTCGCACTCTCAGATGGGCTCAGTTTTCATCTCAGGAAAGCAAAAACAAAAACTATCCATTGGATAGATGGATGGATTGGTTGTTCCATGGAGATGCTGGTATAACATCGCACAAAAAAAAGAGAAGAGAAAAGATTTGCACAAAAACACTCGTGGCATGTTGTAAGTAGGTAGAGATAAAGCGAAAACAAAAGCATGTTGCATTTCCAAGAACCAACAGCAACAACAACACCAGAATTGAAGCTCAATATTATACATGTATGCGAATAATTTTTCCTGCAAAACGTGAGTATGCACCTTAGTAAAACATACACATATATAAGTATTAGGGTTGAATGTGGATAATGAGTATGAGGGATACAAGGTATTTTGATTTTGCTGCGGGGATGTCCGTCCATTTGATGAGAATCATTTAATGAGAATCCATTTGATGAGAATCATTTTAAAATTTATTCAAGGAAGTTTCCTGACGAATCCAAAGGCCATAGCACTGATAACCAAATTTTTTTGTAAAATGTCTAAATATTGGGCTTTATAAAATCTTTAATTACTGTTTATTTAAAATTTGGACGAAGACAGTAATAAGTGTTGCAATTTAGTTGTTGGTTGACGTTTCAGAGCGCTTACCATACAAAGGACCCTGAATAAGTAATTATATACCAGAATAAGTAACTATTCTATACCATAAAATCAATATTTACCACTATATTTGTATTGTTATTATTTTTAATAACAAAATATTTCATATATACTTTAGTATATAACGTATGTATTGATTTATCAATCATCAGATTTTCAGAACATACATCAGGAATAAATTAAATATTGTCTTCCCAAATGTACGATATCGTATCATACATGTTATAATTTCGGGCCTTTATGTTCAAGGCTGTTCAAGTATATAACATAGTCGGATTGTTAGTCTGAATTTAGATTAGGCGAGTTTACTTGCGGCAAGTTTTTGTTTGCTGGAGAGAGGGGCAAGGGGAATAGAAATTGAAAAAAATTGCTCGTACCGACAATTTTCTGGCAATTCGTTTTGTGTATTTTGTTTGTAGTGTCAATAATTTGAAATACCAATCAAGAATATTGTCAAAAAAGAAATATTTTTGAAACCGAATTGCCTTGTATAGACGCATGAAGCAAGTTCAAAAGAGAACGATAATAATTGCCGCTAGTAAACTCGCCTAATCTAAATCAGGACTTATATAAAATACTGAATAAAATACTTATTTGACACGGTTCTTCCAAATATTCGGGTTATTCCTAATTAATTTGTGGCATGACTTGATAGCATTTTGTGAATGTCACTCCAAAGGTAAAGTACTGTACTATACATCTCCAACGCCATGTACGAAAAAATTTCTGTATGAACTTTCCATAAAGAAATGCAAGAGCGTTGCCTAAATTTAGACTATAATGTTCCTAAAGAAGAACTAAATAATGCGTTAAATTAATAGAATCTTCAAGCTGACCAAATCAGATTCAAAATTTTTATACTAATTCGACTATATCTCCGCTTCCGACAACATTCTTTTCCAATAATTTGGAAATATTATGTAAAATATTGTATGATTACTATGTTCTGAATCAGTCCTTCTCCTTCCCATTTGACCCTCAATAATTTTTTCAATGGTATGTATAACATCTTCGATCCTTAACTTCTAACTATTTCTTGAATGTCATTTTTGTAATTTTTGATAAGGTGGTCACTAAAAAACTAAATAACTTCTAGGTCTGCAAGTTTTCGCAGCTTTTTTTTACACGCTGAAGAACACCCTGTTCACAACTCAAATAAAAAATAATTAGGACGAAACCTTTTTAAACTTTTTTGTTCTACTCCACTAATTTAAAGATTTGCTTTAGGAATTATTTGAACTAAGTTGTACAGGCGTGGATAGCTATAATCTCCATATTGTCTCTATTTACATAAAAACAACTGTGAATCCTAGTTTTTAACATCCCTAGCAACCAAAATAAACACTTTTATAATAACCGTTAATTTAAATATTCAAAGATTTTAGCATCAGAAAAATGTACCCATTTTTCGAAAAAAAAAAATGTGAAAAAAACGGTTTGCCAACAATTATCAGATTTGAACCCTTGTATAGATAATACTACTTGACTTATCAATACCAAATATCATATTTATTCTACTTGGAGTTTTTTCTATTAATTCTCATCATTAAATTTGTCCTCCTAGGAAGTTGCTTTTGACCATTTTTGGCCGCGGTCTGTGCTGTGCGACACGTTTCGCCGTTAGTTAACCGGCTGTGGCTTACAAATGTCGTTACTTCATATGTTGTATTTAAATCGAATTTTGTTGCGAAATTGCATCTACGAATTAAAATCAAGCGTGTCAAGGTTCGGACATTTAACATCTTACCCGAACATCCCTTTTCAGAGAAGATTTTTCTTGTAGTGACTGACTTTTTTTTCATGCAACCTAACATTTTTTTCTTCCATGGTATACTACAGCATATTCTCCAACCTTAGGAAGATAATGAGGTGGATTTGAACGATGCCAGTGGAAAGGTTTCAAATCCCAGTCGGGTACAAGCTGCATTTTTAGGACAAAAGATCATTCATGTATTTTTTTTTATTGTTGTGCGTCCATCGTTGTTTCTATAAAAGCTAAGTCTCCCATGTCTTTGCTTAATATGTACTCAAAATCATTGTTGACAGTTTTTCAAATTTGATTTTTTGGATGATATTCTAGCTTTCTAGTGATTTTAAAGGTTTGCGCCATACTCTGGTAGGTTATAATATAACATTATAAATATTATATAACGTCGTCCTAATATTCCGTTGGGTGCGAAATGTTCGAATTGGCGATTGAAAACCTCTTTTCTATATTTGCTGCAGAAAGTAAGAATTTTTTGCGTGTTGCTTTTGATGTGTGTTTTTTAATATATTATTTCGGCACACTCGCACACTGTTCCTCGAACTCCCTCGCAAACGTCCTTGTGAAAATTGGATTTTTTGCATTATTTTTCTAAAAATTACACTTATTAATTTTGGGTTTTGGACCACCTATTCGCTTTAACTCCAATCATTCTTCGTTCTCTGTTCGATTTAAAAGATTATGAATTGTGTGTAAGAGATATTCATATGAATTTTTTACACAATATTCAGCAAATAAGCAATATGTAGAGGTAGCTCATATAAAAATGCTAAAAATAGCGTTGAAAAAAAATCAATTTTTCAATTTGCTTTAAATTATCCCATTAGGAAATTGAAGTAAATTGTAAACCAAAGGACAACGAACTTCTGTTGCGATTACTTTGATTTGAAAATGTATAATAGTTAACGCGCGTTTAGTAATCTGTTTAACTAATATATTTGAAATTCTCGTGCCAATTTTCCATCGTCTGCAGATTTCGGAATATAGCAAAGAAAATGTCAAACATTTCACAAAATGGTGTTGTATTTTTCTGGTGATTTTTTGGTCCCCCACTTCTTTTTGGAACTCAAAATGTATTATCGTATTTCCTATTTAAAGTATAATGTGTACAAAAATTTCCTACTGGGTCGTTCTACATAAATCAAACATGTCATATCGAACTTGACACGAGTATCACGATACAATCAAATCAGCTGAGTATTGCAGTTACCTTGTACCATGATAAATTGACAATTCATACACAGACCTGAATCCTCGTATGTGTTTCCCTCCTTAGGTTTTGTAAAAATTTTGAAAAATACATGAGTTCACAATAATGTCTATTGTTTTTTACTTGTCCAAATTTTAACTGAGTAAATGCAAAAATACAAAATTCAATATAGATCTCTAAATTCACATTCTTTTACTGAAGTTTTGTGTAAAAAGACACAACTTATTAACATTTTGTACAAATTGTTACAAAATATCGATTATATACTTTTTTTACATTCTAATCTCCATTTTAAAAACATCTGCTCGTTACTTTTCCCCCTTAAACAAAAAATCCCTTACAACACTGAATGGGAATCCCTAAGCACATCACAACCCAGCAATTGCATGATAAACTGCAAAGTTCATATGCATGTTGGTTGGTTGGCACCACAGTTTAGTTTACAGCTTCTTTGGATTTACTTCTTATTTTTATGGGTTTCGAAGATTCGAAAAGTGTTGTCGTCGTATTTAGTTTTTTTCTTTTTTTGGTGTTTTCTTTAATGGGGTCACTTACTTGGGTTGTTAATCTTCTCGAGCACCGGTATTCCATTGTGATTAGTGATGTGTGTAGGTTTGTTTTTGTTGTATTTTCTTTGGAAAGGGTTCTAAGTTGTTGTACAACAGTTGTTAATTTGTTTTCAATTTTCTATTATTTTTCTGTGGTGTAATTCTTAATTTATTTTGTTGTTGTTGGGGTTTTCTTTTCCAAAGGCACAAAAAGCTTTTCGTTTTTTCTTTAAGGAAAACACTTTTTTATTTATTATTTTCTTTAAGGGATTCTTTTTTTCTTCAGATTTAAGTTTTCTTTTTTTCGATTTCTTCGAATTTAATTCCTTCCAGTTAAATAACACGCACAATAATTAGCCACAACTGTTCGGATGGTGATATAGACCCAGAGTAGACCGTTATTTCTTCTAGCTAACTGAATGACTAACTAACTGACTGACTGTGTGAGTGGGGACGAAAACCAAACCGTTTTACTCGAGAGCTCACCTTAGACTGGCCATCCAGATCTGGCTTACCATTCCTTAAGCACTTTGTGTCTTTACACTCGCATTCATTGGGCCAGCCAGCAACAAGCTGAAGGCCAAAAACAACAACAACAAGAACTCCGGCAGCAACAGCAGCATTTACAACACCATCACCACCACAATAAACCTGAAAAAGTAAAGACTCGAAGAAAACGAAAAAAAAAAACATCTTTGGCTTTTTTTCAAAAGAGTGTAACCCCTTTGACATAGCTGGGGCTGACTCGCTGGCTACTTGCTGTGTGCGAAGACGAAGACGACAACAACGACAATCCGTTGAAATGCTTTCTTGTTGTTGTTGTTGCTGTTGTTGTTTGTGTTGCCTCTTTTAGTGTTTCTTTTGTTGTTATTTTTGTTTTAGTCAATCACTTGTACCGCAAAACACTACACCGTTTAATACACACGAAACGCGCGCATACACACACACACATGGACACGCACACTGCCGCTCATGGTCTTCTTCCCCAAATGCTCTCCACTCTTTCTTTCTTTTCTTTAGTATTTCCTCTTCTTGATTTTCTTTCACATTGTGTGTATTTTCTCCAGTCAATACTTCGTCGCCTTCTTCTTTTAGTTTATGCTCAAAATCAGAAGCTTAGCTCAGTTAGTTTCTCAGTTGGAGATCAATTGGTTGGAACTTCTTCACCACGCCATACCAACATACATACAGACACACAACACTCCAATCATTTCCAAAGAAGTCACAACTCTTTGGAAGTTATTGAGCCAAGTTTATACACTGTGAAAAACAGGGCGAATTTGTAAAATGAAAATTTCTATAATTCAAAAATTGAATGGGACCGCAGATCTGCTATAACAATGCCGGAAATGGGACAAAATGTGGACCGATATATCCCATTTGTAAAAAAATTTTAAAATTTAAGATTGAAAATAAAATTCCAATAGTAGTATAATTTCTTGCATGTTCTGGAACAAAAATTAATTAATTAAAATAAGTAAAAAACCAGTGAGCGGAGCAGTATAGTCGGACGGGGCCGACCATATGATACCCTACACAACTACCACAGAACTCTAACTTTCTGCAGATCTATATTCCATGAATGGGCAATATTTCGCGATATTTGCACCCTCTTAACCGATTAGAGGTCAATAGCTCCTATTTCATGCCATGACATCTTTTTCGAATTATGTTTTATATCATAATATCCAATTTTTTCATTTTACACAGAAAAGTCTTGTTTGACTTGACCAGCTGAATAGTGACTGATCATTACAAAAGCCCATCAAATTAGTTGGCCAGATTCATTCTCCAGTATAATATTCTAATTATAATTGTGGCATATAAATCGACTTAAAAAACACAATAAAATAAGCTTCGGTCCACTTCATCTCAAAATTATTATCTGATCATCTCCACAAAATATAGGCGTTGTCCTTGACCATAACCGGAACCTCATGGGCATTTTAAAAACGATCAACGCTATATTTCCGCCCTACAGTGTGGTAATGGAGTACTAAATAATATCTGAATATGTAAGCACCCGTAAATATTTAATTGTAACTCTCATATCCGAGCACATACGACAATATAGTTGGTATCAAAGGCCAACAACTCCTTTTGGATGTAATATCAATTTCTCGGGTCTATGTCCTTCAGGGACAAATATACACGCCATAGAATACAAATTTTGTCATTTTTCACACAAAAGTATGGGTCCATTTGACCCGGTAAATATTGACCGATGTTTATCAAAACAGGCATGCTTATTCTTTGGCCCGATCCCCTTCTCCATACAAAAATTCACGATATTTGGACCATAAGGGCGGCCTCTGGAGCGACCAGAAAATCAGACAAAAATAAAGTTTTTTGTCCATTTCATCCCCTAAATATTAACTGATCTTTATCAAAAACAATAGGGGTCTTCATTGGGCAGAACCCATCCTACATGCATCCCATAACTGTGGCCTGTATCGTGTTTACAAATTATAATGGACAGGCGGACGGACGGACACACATGTCTAGATCGACTCAGCTAGTCGAGATATGACGATCGGTTTTTTTTTGCATTTTGGTATTTATTTGTTATTTATCATAATTGTGTGCATCACTTAATACAGTTTAAGTGACGCAATAAAACGGCTATATCTCAATAGTTCTTGAGATTTTCTCTTGAAATTTTGTAGAGACATTCTTGAATTAGTGTAGATTCGAATTAAATCAAAAAATTTGTTGACCCCGAGAATGGGGGGTCCCCTTAAGCCAACCAAATTAAAATTTGGTACAAAATAAAAGAAGAGTACAACAAAAACAAATAAGGCCCAGTTTCATAGGTGTCAAATAACTCTTTACAAATCTCTTTTTATTATGGTATGGTACTCCACCGTTAATTTTTGGGTGTGTTTCAGATTCAGATTATATTTTCTTTCATCAAATTTATTACACATAGTTATTTATTTAATAACTTGAAACTAACAATATTTCTTATCATCTATTTTATTTTTTTAAGTTTATATCTCTAAAACATAAAAGACATATAGATTTTCTATAGACTAACTCTTAGTTTGTAGGCGAATTTTCAAAAAAATTGTTTTCAAAGGTCCGTCATTTTGTTAATTCTTTGAGCGAAGTCAATAATAAGCCAGACATGTACTCTTTTTAACACCGTTGGAATTTCCGGATTCCGCCATATATTCGGTATATACATTATATACAGATTTCTCTTATTCTAAAAATTGATGGAGAATACTTTTCTCTCTTATACCATCCTTCTAAAACGAAGGATATTTGATCAGTAATAATGCCGAAGACATTATATACCTAAAATGCCATGATTTCAAGAAATTATAATTCGAAAATGATCAAAATACTTGAAAAGGGGGAATATTGACAGAAAATGATTTCGGAGAAATATTCCATAAACAAATCAGTGACTTCACGAATTATAAGGAACATTATTCGTACTGACGAAGACAGTGCATAGCGGTAAAAAATACCCATTTAAGATTTTACCTCAAGAACAGAGCGTGGACGAGCTATGGCAGCAGTCCTACTTACCCGGAAACTATCCAGAAAGCCAGATTGCCATTCGCAAAAGCTCATACTAATTGGAATTCCACTCAGTGGAGAAATATTATGTTATCGGATGAATTAAAGGTTAAAATTAAAGACTCAGACATGAAAAAAAATAACCGTGAGAAAGTCCATAAACGAAAAGTTCATGCCTTTCATCATAGATAGCAAAATCTAAAGAGTTTGACAAACAAAGAGAAATAACCTCTTCCCAAAGGTTCAGATGCGAGGAATAGTATATCCAAGGATTAAAGTGAGCTTTTATAGATTCAATTCCTCTTAGGTGTGTTAAAAGAAAAAGTAAAAAGTTGCTATTGTTTTGGCCAAGCAAAAACTGGGTCAATTTAGTTTTCCATTGAATATTTTTTATTTCAAAATAGATTTTGTGTTTACATTTCTTGTTTTGTTTTTTAAATTACCCATTTATTTCTGAGAAAAACTTTCATTATAAGTTTATTTTTATACCCTACACAACTATGTTGTCAGGGTATTATAGCTTTGTGCAGCCCCAAAAGTTTGTAACGCCGCGAAATATTGGTCCTGAACCCACCTTTAATCATATCGATCGTCATATCTCGACTAGCTGAGTCGATCTAGACATGTGTGTCCATCCGTCCGACCGTCTGTCCATTATAATTTGTAAACACGATAAAGGCCACAGTTATGGACCAATCTTCACGAAATTTTGCATGTAGGATGGGTTCTGGCCAATGAAGACCCCTATTGTTTTTGATAAAGATCGGTTAATATTTAGGGGATGAAATGGACCAAATGCTAAATTTTTGTCGGTTTTTCTGGTCGTTCCAGAGGTCGCAGTTATGGTCCGAACATGTTCGGACCATAACGGGGCTAAGAATAAGCATGCCTGTTTTTATAAAGATCGGTCAATATTTAGCGGGTCAAATGGACCCTGACTTTTGTGTGAAAAATTAAAAAAATTATTCTGGGACGTATATACTTGCTCCTGAAGGATATATATTCGAAATGTTGATAGTATGTCCAAGATGATTTGTTGACCTTCAAATTGATACCAATTATATGGCTGTATGTACTCCGATGCGGGAGTAATACGTAATTAAGTAAAGGTGACTATGTGCATATTATTACTATTACTCCTTTAGAGGACGGAAATGTCGCGCTAATCGCTTTGAAATTGTACATGAAGTTCCGATTATGGTCAAGGAGGACGCTTATATTTTTCGGTGAAGTTGAGATTTCATTCAGGGGATGCAATGAACCGAAAACTTTAATTTTGTCAGATTATATAGTCGCTTTAGAGGCAATTATTATATACAGAACATCATATATTTTACAAGGTAAAGGGGATCTGACCAAATACTTAGAGCGGCTGTTTAGATGATGATCGGTCAATTTTCCGAGGGTCAAATCAACCAAAACCTAAAGTAACCAATTTTTTATTGTATGGCGTAAAAATTCTCTTCAAGAAAAAAACATTTTGGAAAATATTCAAGACTTAGAAACAACAACTCCTGATCTATAATCTGTAAAAGGGTGCAAATATCACGAAATATTGCCCATGCTCAGAATATAGAACCGCCGAAAGTGTGCTTTTCGTGGTAGTTGTGTGGAGTATCATATGGTCGGCCTCGTCCGACTATACTGCTCCGCTCACTGGTTACAGTATATGTATTCATTTTGCAATATGGGTAGCATAAAACGGTACTCCCAATATTCGGTATTTTAAAGCTTTTTTGCACGTTTTCAACAAAATGGCTTCTAACTTAATACTTATTGAGTAAAAAAATCTCCCTACTTAACATGATAAACATTGGTTAAAGTATCCGGGTAACCCCGATATTCGGCATTTGGCTGTACTTTTATATTTTGGATGATCATTGTGTAGAGAATGTCCCTAACAATATTCGCCCAAGCTTCCGAATAGCTCCCATATAATAGCACTCCACATTATTCCAGGCTTAAAGGATTTGAAATGAGCCCACGTTGAATTATTCGAATTTTTAGTTAAAACCCCCGAGGTTACAAAAAAAATGGGTGGGATATTTATATACATGAATCTACCCTCACAATATTTTCCAATGTTGAAAAAATCAATCTTCTGTAAAATAGTCAATATTTTGAATTATAGTAATTTTTATTTAGCTGCTTTATACATAGCTGCACTATGGATTTAGCGGAGAAAACTTTTGGACCTTTTTCTCAGATTCCCTCTCAAATATTTCCTTTATGTGCATAATTCATACTTTCATACCATTCAAGATAACATTTAGCTGCACAGAGAATATCAAATTAAAAACAGACGTTAGGTCTATTGTTTTTAATGCCATAAATGTATGCGTTACGAACAATAATCCCGAAGTTTCATAATATGATATTTATATGGGGATATTAAACACATACACATACATACTGGAGACCAGAAACACTAAATTGCAACCACTTTTGGCGGTTGCAACTTATCCAACTTATCCAAAAATGTCCATCATAGAGTATTGCCATGAGTAAGGACAGGATCATAATAAAGGGAATATACCAAAAGTTGGACCTATACAGACAATTTTAATTTTAACAAATGTTGCGAACTACAAAAAGAAATTTCAGTAACTTTTAATGGGAATTTTATCTACGATCTCAAAACCCACGAACGTAGAGCGATGATATTAATAACGTATGGTACAGTAGAACATACGTCTAAAATCGCGCAATTTAGAGGGCAACGTTAGATGAGGATATACTTATAAATTACACAGAAACACCCCTCAAATGAAAAGTGAACTTATAAAGGCATCGAGATAAAGGTCACAAACGAATTCAAGTATTTGGGGGTTACATTCACCCCTAAGATGAAATTTCATAAGCATGTGCAGAACAGATGTAATGAAGCAAAAAACGCAATAAATGCTACTTGGAACCAATTCATAGGAAGAACGGATGTAGTAATGAATGCGAAATGGAAACTTTTTCTAGCTGTCTGTAGATCCATACAAACGTATGCTGCACAAAATTGGGGGTTCTCTTATTTCGAAGAGATAAACAAATTGCAGAAATACTTCTTAAAGAGAATTTTGCATGTACCAAGTTTTAAACCAAACTATGTGCTGATGCTGGAAACTGGTGTGGAAGACACTCAATTCTACACTCTACGACTTCACCTAAACTATCTAAGCAAAGCTATGTTCCAGTATTCAAACAAAAGACTTCCGAAGCAGCTATCAGAGTTTATACGTCGAAAAAATACGTCTTGGGCAAAAGAATTGAATGAATTGGCTCAACAGTTTAACATACCATGCTCACATATGATGTGCAACATAAAAACACGATTGAAGGAGGAAAGGTTATATAGAAAATAAAGCAGTCAAAGTCTCCGAATATACAAACATTTGAACCCGGACAGAGCCCAACACTACTTAAATGAAAAATGCACACACGAACAAATAGGTTGGATATTCAAAGTTCGCAGCGGAATGATCCCTCTGGCATATAGCACATTTCATTCAAAATCGACATCAAAAGTATGTAAACTATGTAATTTACATGCGATTGAAACACTGCAACATTCCATAGGAACTTGCCCCGTTCTTCGAGAATTCAGAATAATATATTTCCAAAAACCAATATTGGATGAAGCGGAAATAATTAAAATATTGGATGGTGAAGATGATGCCCACTGGGATAAGTTAACAAATTACTTGGAAAAAGCTATAAATATCGCCTCTTTTTATTAAATGAATTCAATTAAATTATATTTTTATATTGAGTGACAGACGTTTTAGTTAACATTGGTACAAACATATACAAGTTATTTATAATTGATGTTAAATAATTTTTGTGAAATGAATTGTAAACATATTTAATCAATAAAGAAGTACTACTACTACTCCTCAAATCCCATAGAATCCCATGTACATAAAGTTTGGTCAAAATCGGCCAGTAGTTCTAAATATGTGCAATATTTCGTCTGTCGGACGAACTTCAAACTATACAGAAACATTCCTCATTTCTCAAAATCGGTGTAGTAGTTTTTGAGTTTAGCGATCACGAACATACACGAGATTTATATATATATATATATATAGAAGAGATAAATATCCCTTTATGCCGAACACGCTAATAACATTAATTTTCGTGGAGACAAATCTGGATCCCTACATTTTTGAACCAGATTTTGAAGAAGACTAAAATAAACTGCAACAGCCACAAACAAAGATATATTTTCTTCTTACATTTTAGAGTTATCAGCAAAAAATCCATACCGTTATAATTCAAAACACCACTTATTGCCAATTTGTCCTTCATGTTCCTTTTTATACTCGCCAAGAGCTTTCATCACCACAAGGAATTTTCTACCTTGCAAAAACTTGTTACTACGTAAATGTAATAATAGAAATAACACATTGAAATGGGGATTAAGGGGACCCCCCCCCATTCTTGGGGTCAAAATTTTTGTTGATATAATTCGAATCTACACTGATTAAAGAATGTCTCTACAAAGTTTCAAGTGAAAATCTCAAGAACTTTTGAAGATATAGCCGATTTATTGTGTCAGCATCAAGTGACGGCTGAAGGGCTTCTCAAACATTAAACGCGTTTTTCTCTAAACCTTTTTTTGCGAATGGCGGGCACTATAACTCAAAAACTAATAATCCAATCGGTTCCAAATTTTGCAACGTTTCTCTGGGAGTGTATAGCTCTGGTATGAACTAGGATAAAGCCAATCGGTGAAGATCTTCCTTATTTTTTTGGTAAAAAATCGGCGATTTTCCAAAAATATTTTTTCAAAGGTCCGCCATTTTGTTAATTTTAGAGCGAAGTCAATAATCCTAGTTCATACGAGAGCCAAACATGTACTCTTTCTAACACCGTTGGAATTTACGGATTCCGATGTTCCAGTGAGGAGTTATAATGCCCGCCATCAAAAATAAGGACTTTTCTTTAATTACAAAAAACAACAACAAAACAATAACAAACATTTTTTGTAAATTATTTTTCTTCTCTTTTAAATCTTCAATTATATATGTATGTGCAAAGTTACAAACCTGAACAAGCATTTGTATTCATTTACCAGCCCATTGAAAATCTTGAAAAATTAAAATCGAGAATGGGTGGGGTTCCCTTAAATACCCCTTTCATTGTGGACAACAGAACGTTTAACCCATGGCATAATTATACAAGGTAGTGTAAAATAAAGTTTTATATCTGGTCTCGATTAATTTTTAGAGCCTTCTTAAAGAAAATTGAAGAATATAAATCGGCCAAAGACTAAATCATGGAAATTGTGTTGACCGTATAGAATCTTTCAATAGCCATATTTATCCTCCGCCGAGAATTGTGACAAGCACCAAGGGCCCGATTCCAATATAGGCTAACATAATCTCCTCGATTTTATGAGTAGCTGGGATTAATGGACAAATTTCAACACATATCATAAAATATGTGGACCAATCGGGGTTATAACTGAGCCTAGGTTTCCTGTGAATGTAGTTTTCTTGAATTTTTATTATTAAAAAGCCTAAATTTGAAGACCATTTTTGAAATGTAATATTGAAAATGTTTTTGACAATTTGCTTTACAAACAATAAAGAAAAAAGTTTAAAACCATGTGATTGTCACTTACACCTTATTAAATACACCTTGGTTCAGATTTATAAAATATATTTTCTTTAATTTTTTGAAAATATGCCAATCGACATACACAAAATGAATTTATGTGGAATTTATTTTTCATATTTGGTCTGTTCCCGTACTGCAAGAATCTACTCGATTGTATTATTTTCTTCGATATCATAAAGGAAAAAAGTGTTATCGGATTTAAAAATAGTAGATTCTTGCAGTACGGGAACATACCAATTATTTAAAATTGATAAATGAGTTCCAAATTAAAAAGGGTTGTTGCCATCATCAAATTTTCAAATGAGACTACCTTCTGTAATTATGCCATGCGTTTTACCTTTAACTTAGGAGGAGAAGTTTTAGAAACATATTTATGGACGTGGGGTAAATTTTACCCCTATACATTTTCTGCAATAACGTTCACAAATACTGAAATGAAGTGAAATATAGGGAAGAGGAACAATTGACCCCACTTCTAAAATTAAAGGTTAAGATCTCAGTGTTCCGGTGCTTACATTGTTGAAAGCCACATTGATATCTATCAGAAAGCTAATGCTTAAATTTCATATAAATGTGCTCTCGAATATTTACAGATGATTTCCATTTTTAAAAGCAATTTCAATATATTATCATAATTATTTGTAGAACCATTCCGACTTAGTAATATGATTATAAAAGATATTGACATCTGAATATATCCGCGAAATTTCTTACTCACAAATACTGAATATTAGTTCTGTTATATAAAGAACATGTACTGTTTACACTTCAAATTAGCAAGAAAAAACTATGAACCCTCTTAAGCAAGTTACATCATTCCAAACCTCAGAAAGTGCTAAAGAGCCAACATTATTTCAGAATTGTATTCAAAGTGTATACAAAGAAACGTATTCAAAAGACACGGAAGTTTCCAATGGACAATAACAATTGTGTGTTAAGAATTTGTCACACACATGAACATTCAATTTTTTACAAAGAGACACACATATTTAAAGGCAATTTTTTTCAACAACTAACAATGTGTTCTCCATTCAACATTTCTTTTTGTCAACTTGTAAATTCCCTGTATTGCAAAGGAATTTAAAAACATACAAACACACGACTAAAGTAATTACCATTAAACCATCATTTAATTGATTTATTTCCAAGACATTTTTTTGGAACCATTGCAAGTTTTTTTTTTAGATAACAAAAACAACAACAAATTATCAACTATCAGCGAAAAATTTCACTTCGAACATAGTTTCAACTGACAACACTGCTCCTCACGGACATATCGCGCGCTAACTCATTCGCATGTTTTAAAGAAAATACCCGTCAGTATGTAGTCAGTGAACAAAAGTGAAATACAAAAATAATAACAAATCTCCATCAATAAATACATTAAACAAAAAAAAATCGAATAATAAAGCAGCTGGTTAAAGAAAACAAAACCAGGAATGAAATGGAAAGCATCATTGATGGATACCAAAATAAAAAAAAAAAAAAACTAAATAATAATTGTAATCATAACACATTTGTAGGTATATAAATGGACAAATACAAACATATTAACACAATATACTTTGTGATTTTGTTTTTACATTTGTGCTCAATAAATTAGCAACATTTTTTAATCAGTAAAATATCACAAATTAAAATGTCTTTATAGGGGATTGGAGCAAAGAATAAGTACTCCTGTTTTGATAAAGATCTGTCAATATTTAGCAGGTCAAATGGACCCTGACTTTTGTGTGAAAAATCGTATTATTTGTATTCTATAACGCATATATTTACTGTTGAGGGACATAGACCCGAAATGTTGATAGTATATCCAAGAGGAGGTTGTTGGCCTTTAAATTGATACCAATTATATTGTCGTATGTACTCGGATGTGGGAGTTACACGTAAATATTTACAGATGCTTACGTATTCAGATATTATTTAGTAATCCATTACCACACTGAAGGGCGGAAATATAGCGCTGATCGCTTTGAAATGTTCCATGAGGTTCCAGTTATGGTCAAGGACAAAGCCTATAATTTCCGGCGATGATCAGATAATAATTTATGGATGAAGTGGACCAAAAACTTATTTGTTTTGTGTTTTTTTTTTGAGTCAGTCTATAGACCGGTCTTCTGCGCAACTCTTTGAAAGACCATGTTCCAATATGTTGTCTTCCACTTGATCTTTCCATCGAATTCGTGGGCTTTCCTTTCTGCGTGAGCCATCAGTTGGCTCGCTTTTATATGACTTTCGTGCTGAGGCATTCTCATACATTCTCAGCTAGTCAACGTAGTCGCTGCAGCTCAATACGTCTGATTATGTCGACGTCCGAGAATAGATGGTACAACTCATGGTTAATTCGACGGCGATATTTACCTTCGACGCAGATCGGCCCATAGATGTTTCGGAGAATTTTTCTCAATGGGTACTCTGCTTGAGCAAGATCCATACAACAGCATGGGTAATATCAGCGTTTTGTAGGGTGAGAGCTTGGTCTGGCGAGTGATAGCATTGCTTTTGATTTGCTTACTTAGACCATAGTAGTATCTGTTGGCCAAAACTATTATCCTCCAGATTTAAAAGCTGATGTTATTGGTTTTGTTTATGGCGGTATCGAGGTATATAAAATCTTTGACTACCTCGCTGTTGTTTTCTAGATCCACAGTTGGTCGAGTCTACTGGACGTCTTGCTCGTTACTACCAGCTTGGTCTTCTCGCCGTTTACTGTCAGTCCCGATTTGGCAGACTCCAATGTTCGGCCCATTATTTTGATGTCGTCGTCTTAGGCGAGTAACATATGCTGTTCGGTGTACAGTGTGCCATTTCTGTTCACATTTGCATCTCTAGCTGGATGTTAAATCGCTCAGACGACAAACTGTCACCTTTATCTGCACACCTTGTGCCAGTTAAAGTTATCCTGCATAGCCGTATTAATTTTGCAGGAATACCAAACGCAGACATGGCTTTAAACACCTCTGATCGGATTGGCAATCTTTGTAGTTAGCGAATAGGTGAAATGTGTCTATGTATTTTCCGTGGGTCTATTTCAGGATTTGGCGCAGTGTGAAAATCTGGTCTATGGTGGATTTGCCAGGTCTGAAGCCGCATTGGTATGGTCCAATAATGTTATTGACCATTGCCTTCATTCGTTCACACAGCACGCTGGATAGCACGTTATATGCGATGGTAAGGAGACTTATTCCTCTATAGTTGGCACATATCGTCTTGTCTCCTTTTTTGTGCACAGGATTCTGAGGTTCCATTCATTGGGCATTTATTCCTCTAGCCAAATTGTACTAATAAGTTGGTGCTTGCTCCTGATCAGCGTCTTACCACCGACCTTAAATAGTTCGGCTAGTAATCGATCGACACCTGTTGCTTTATTATTCTTCAGCCGATTGATTCCTATCCTGACTTCACTCTATACCGTCATATCTTATTGGTTCTGGGTCATCTTCATCACCGCCACTACTTGATACCAGAACCTTTTCAAAATGCTCCTTCCAGATCCTCAACACGCTATCTGTATCTGTCACGAGGTTTCCATCTTCATCTCTACAGAAGGATATGCCTGTGCCAAAGCCTTCGGTTTGGTGTTTTACTCGTTGGTAAAATTTCTGGAGTTCATTCTGACTCCTGTAAATCTTGATTTGCTCACGCTCATGTTTTTCTTGTTCTTTCTAAAAATACGTTTCTCCTCTCTCCGTTTCTCCCGATAATTCTCCATCGCATAACATGTTGTCTGTCTGCATGGTTTCCCTTTACGCTGCGTTTTTCAGATCAGTAGCATTACGTCACTCCTGATCTACCACGGGAATCTTGAAGATGGTCTTTGGTACGCAAGTATTGCTTTTGCTGCCGTTTTTAGGGAGTTGGCAATTCTCTGCCGTTTTGCTTATATACTATTATCGGGACAAGAAGTGCTTTCGTCAAGCAGGGGGGTAAGTTGAGCGGAGTAGGCCTCTACTACCTTTTGTTTTTGCAACTTTTCGAAGTCGAGTTTTCGTGTTACATTAGATCGTAACTTTGCTGCTACATTAAGACGAGTAGTACAAGCTTCTCGCATCGATAGAACGTCAAAAACACTGGATGAATGCCTTCTGTCTATCACAACACGATCGATTTGATTTCTCGTTGTTCGATCTGGAGAAATACAGGTGTTCGATATATACAAGATGCTCGAATCTGGTGTTTCTAACTACCATGCTTTTGCTGCTGCGAAGTCAATTAGCCTCATGCCGATGTCGGATGTTTCTTTATGAAGGTTGAAATTTCCAACGGTGGGGCCAAACATATTTTCCCTTTCAATTTTTGCATTAAAATCTCCTAGCAGAATTTTTATGTCATGGACAGGACAGCGATCATATGCTGTTTCAGGGCGTTCGTAAAATATGTCTTTGGTCTGTTCATCTTGTCTTCCGTCGAAGCAAATAAGACTGATGTAGAAGAACTTCGCTTTAATACGGGTTATAGCAATTCGTTCATCTACTGGGGTGAATCTAGAGACGAGGTCTTTTACTCTCCTATTAACCATAAATCCGCAACCAAATTCATGGCAGCTATAATACCGGGCGTAATCATCTGATTTACTTACGCTAGACCCTTACCATCGCATTTCCTATAAGACAATACTATCGCCTTTGTACTGCTTGAGCGCAAGGTGCGCACATTCCAAGTGCAGATTCGCAGATGACACTATAATACACCCCAACAGAGTGGCATTTTTCATGTTTTCTTCAACACTGCTATAAATTCGAGACCAACTGTAAATGTTGTGCCCAAACCATATTCACCTATTCCATCATTTAATCAAAACACTTCACACATATTAACTGTGTGATTTATTTGTAACAAAAAAATCGTATCGTTTAGAAAAAGTAAAAAACCAGCGTAAATAATTGAAATTTTCGACAAAAAGAGATGAAGAAAATTAAACTTTAATTTACAGAGATGTCTGTGACTGCTGCTGGTGATGATGATAGTGTGGCGGTGTTTTGACGGACGACGACGTCAAGTTTCTTTCAAATAGTTGCTGCCGGCACGACGGCCATATTAACTAATTGCCTTAATTGTCCGATGTTGGTTAGCCGGCCGGTATTATTTCCAAGTGACGGCATGGATGCTGATGGCGATTTTTGTTATGATGGCAGCAGCATCAACAACAGAGACGCGTTTTGTTGATGCTCTGCTCCGGAAGAAACGCAATAAATCAAACAAATGCGTAATGGACATGGTGAATATTCGTTTTAAATTAAATTGTTAACAATTAATAATAGTTGATAGTTTTCTACGACACATTGTTAATTTTAAATTTGTATTATATAATAAAAACATATTATTGACTTTAAAATATTTTTTATCTAAGGAATTTACACCTTCGCTGTTGCCAAGGAAAGTAATTGCATTGTGTGTAAGTTAAGATAATTGTGCTGTTCCAGAGCCTACATGGATCTACACATAAGGAATGCGAATTTTGAAATTAAACATTCGTAAAGTTCTTATGCCATTAGTTAATTATGTTGCCTACTTTTAGGCGTCCTTTATTTTAATGTATGTAGTTATCAAGATAGGTGAATGAGAAAAGCTGTTGTTGGTACAATGTGCTGTCAGTAAAGTTATTCTGATTTGAAAAAAATAAAAATCTGAACCGATTTCAAGGAAACATGTCAGAGATTCATTGATATTCACTTCAGTACATTGGACAAAATTATGCCGAAACCTCTGTGTGGAACAGTAGACCGAAGCCTCTGTGTGAAACAGTAAGCCGAAGCCTCTATGTGGATGTATTTATGTAGTCCTCCGATTTACATAAAATCGGAGGAAAATATATATGTGAGCTATATCCAAATCTGAACCGATTTTGCGCGAAACTTGGCACACATCATCGAAAGATATATAGAGGCAATTACATAAAATCGGACGAACATTTATATGGGAGCTATTTTTAAATCTGAACCGATTTTCACGGTATGCTATGCCATGAGGCAGCTCTTTTTGAGTGTTTGAGAAAAAAAATTCCGAAGCATATATGGGCGAATTTGAGTTATACCATCTATTCTCGGACATCGACAAAAGTATCGATCTGCAGCGACTACAATCCCGCAGCTAAAAAGGCGGCCACGAATTCGATGGAAAGACCAAGTGGAAGACAAAATTTTGGAACACGGTCTTTCAAATTGGAAGAGCTGCGCATAAAACCGACGCGCCTGGAAATATTTTTTAAGCTCGACTTATGGAACAAACGTTCTGTCACAAGCCAGCTAATTAAGTAATAGATTCAAATTAAAATTTCATACATTTTTTCTAAATTTTATATTATTTTCTGACGAACATTTATATAACTCTTAAAAATCACCCTTTGTCTATCTAGGGATCAAAAATTAGTTCAATACAGAATTGGGACATTATCACACGTTTATGTTGTCGTGTATATATGAAACCTTTATAAGCCGTAAAATTGTATTGCCTACATCAAGGCGTCAAATGATATAACTGATGAATGAATGTATAGACTGGATTATTAATCGCTTTTATTGCTTTGAAAATACTTTGAAACCGAAAGTTTTTGACAGAGCCCCTATGATTTTTGTGTACAAAAATAAAGAAATCCCAAAACAAAATCCCCAACAATATTTTAAAATCATAAATAAAAGAAAACCGGCACCAAGCTCACACACACCCGAATAAAACACAATTACACGGCAATTTTTAACGTAATTTCTAAATTGAAATTTCGCTTTTAATTTCCTTCAATCAAGTGTAACACACAGCGCAGCGCGATCGTACGTCATTTCAAATCCGGTTGTCAATGACACTCACTGTGTGACATTGTGTGTAATAGCCGACAAAAATCACTGAAAAAAAGAAAAGTGAAGAAAAACCGGCCCATGGACAGGTGAAAAATGCAATAATATTATTTTAATTGCTTATAATACTTACATACGTTTCGTGTATGCACACACACACGTGTACAAAATGTTATTGTCACACATTTTATTTTTTTGGCAACTATTACCGCAGACCGTTAGGCTATGTCAGGTCTTGGATACATTTCGTATTTTTTTTTAATTTTTTTAATGGACAACTAGTATTTTTGTTTACATATTATGTATGTTTATTGTTATAAGAAAAAACAAAACAAGTGTGTTTATGTGTATGTCTGTTTACTAAACAATAACAACAACAACAAAATAAAATACAATATATAATCATGCACATCTGTACATGAATTATACTAAGAAAAAGAAGAAGATATACAAAACCAGTTGAGTTACTTTCGCTAATTGCAAGTGAATGGATAATTCAGACAACAACAACGTTAAGTGCAAATAACGAAAACAGATAGTACCTTCGACATTTCGAAAATCAGATGGTGCCGTTATATAGCTGTCTAAGTTTGATTCATTTTGGTTCTGGACTATCTCAAAATTCAAAAATGCAACTACTGATACCGGCAGGTGTCGTGACACACTGTTGCAGGGCGGCGTTCTGACAGCTCCTAAAAATTTCAGGGGCATAGTTTTAAAGATTATGCCTAAGGTACTTAGATAGATGTCTTGTACACAGCATGCTGTTGCACTATTATGTTAAGAATCAATGTACTCTTTTGTGTCTCGTACCATCGCTCGTTACCGCGATACTGGTAGCGTAGCCCGACGTCTAGGAAGTGGACGGAAGAAAGCAGGAACATCAGCAGAAATGGTTCGAAAAGTAAAGAAGCGACTTGATCGAAACCCAGGTCGCAGTGGCCGAAAAATGGCTCGTGAGCTAAACATATCGCAATATTCCATTCGACAAATATTAAAAATAATGACCCCGGTGCATAATGACCCAACCAGTGCAAGAACTTACCCGCAACGGAAAGAAAATAAACTCAAAGGAGCAATAATGAAAATAAACTCAAAGGAGCACTTGGCCGAAAGTGGTGAACTGCCGAATTTAGTTTTCTCCGATGTGTTCATCATCGTTGTTGGTGGCCAACCGAAGGTGGCCGGCCATGGTAATGGTGTGGGCCGCATAACAACCGATGGTCGCTTTCCGCTCGTATTAATCGATCGTGGCATCAGAATAAATGCCGAATATTATCGCGAAAATGTTCTGGAGTGTGTATTAAAAACAAACATTTTGGCCACAAACCTTGGACATTCCAACAGAACTCAGTACCATCGCACTCTATGGTTACAAAATGAGGTTCCTCGCTTCATTTCCAGCGCACAATGGCCACCAAAATCTTCGGATACCAATCCGTTGGACTATTGTGTCTGAAGCATTTTGAAAAGCAAGGGCTTCGCCGGGAATGGGCCAAAATACCGCAGAGCAATATTCGGGCAGCTTGCGATGGTTTCATTGGACCAATTCGAACAAATCTAAACTTATTCTAAAACTTGATACTATTTCCGAATTTTTTTTTGCTTTCATTCAATAAACAAACAAGTGAAAAAGCGTTATGTTCGGCCGGGCTGAACTTTGGATATGGGGAACATACCAAAAAGTGTACCTATACCGACATTTCTACAAACCGATTGTGGTTCTAAATATTGGTCCTTGAACCCATGTCTCTTTTGACCAAATTTGTTTCAGAAAATTTTTATTTCATCCCAACTTCGCCCATCTTATAATTTCTTCCAAAACTAGTTCATGTTCGAACATGGGGAATATCAGTCCACCCCTTCTGGCACCTCCTTCACATATATGAATATATATATATATATATATAAGGTTAATTATCGAAACTTACAAACCGATTGTGGTTCTAAATATTTCTATAAAAATTTAAAAATTATGGCGTTTGACTTCGATGCATTTTTTATACCCTCCACCATAGTATGGAGGGTATATTAATTTTATACCCTCCACCATAGTATGGAGGGTATATTAATTTTGTCATTCCGTTTGTAACTCATCGAAATATTCATTCCCGACCCTATAAAGTATATATACATTCTTGATCAGGGTAAAATTCTAAGACGATCTAGCCATGTCCGTCCGTCCGTCTGTTGTAATCTCCTGAAGGAATGGAGATAGGGTGCTGAAATTTTGCATAGGTTTGTCTTTTGTCTGCAGGTAGGTCAAGTTCGAAGATGGGATATATCGGTCCACGTTTAGGCATAGCTCCTATATAACAGTACCACCTATTTTCGGTATTTTGGGGTTCTTTTCAACCGTTTTTCAACCGAATACGCTGAAATTTGCTACATTGGGTACTAAATGTCTCCACAAAAAATTATAAATATAGGTCCACTTTTTCTGGTAGCCCCCATATAACGGTTCCTCCTAATTTTCAGTATTTTGGGGGTTTTAATCGTATTTTTCCACCGAATGGACTGTAATTTAGTATTTTAAGTTCTGAATGGTACCAAATCTCTCCACAGAAAATTATTAATAAAGGTTCATTTTTTCGGATAGCCCCCATATAAGCGCGTTTTTTACCCGAATTCGCTGAAATTTGGTACTTTCAGTTCTTATTGAGTAGTAAATCTCCCCACTAAAAATTATAAATATCGGTCTATATTTGGGATAGCACCCCTATTAGGTTACCCCCAATTTTCGGTATTTTGGGTGTTTTTGTTACTTTAAGTTCTTATTGGGTACCAAATCTCCCTACTAAAAATTATAAATATAGGTCTATTTTTTCGGACCTATATTTAAATTTTGATTTATTCATCAACACAACTATGTTGTCAGGGCATTATAACTTTATACAGCCTTTATAACGCCGCAAAATATTGTATATTTCCGATCTCATATCTCGACCAGCTGAGTCGATCTAGACATGTGTGTCCGTCCGTCTGTTCATTATAATTTGTAAACACGATAAAGGCCACTGTTATGGATGGGTTTTGGCCTGCATGTAGGATGGGTTTTAGCCCATGAAGACTCCTATTGTTTTTGGTAAAGATCGATTATTATTTGGGGTTGAAATAGACCAAATACTTAATTTTTGTCGTTTTTTCGGGCCGGAGGCAATTATGGCCCGAACATCACGAAATTTTACATAGAGAAGGGGATCGGGCCAAGGAATAAGCATGCCTATTTTGATAAAGACCTTGACTTTTATTTACTCCTGAAGGACATAGACCCGAGAAGTTCACAGTATATTCAAGAGGAGTGGTTGACCTTTAAATTGATACCAATTATATTGTCGTATGTACTCGGATGTGGAGCAAAACTTAATTATTTATTGGTCCTTACGTATTCATAAATTATTTAGTAACCCAGAGGGCAGAAATATAGTGATGATCGCTTTAAAAATTTCCAAGAGGTTCCAGTTATGGTCAAGGACAACGCGTGTAATTTTCGGTGATGTTCACATAAAAAATTTGGGATGAAGTGGACCGAAAACATAATTTGTTCTGTGTTTTATGAGTCGATCTATGGGCCACAAGCCGAAGATCACAACACAACCCACGGTGAAGGGAATCTGGACAAGTAATTAGAAGGTCTGTACTAAATATTGTGAATATTCGGAAAATATATCCGTGTAAGGGGCTGTAAGAGGGGGTGTTGACCTCTAATTAACTATCACAAAATATTTCCCAGGCTCGAAATAAAAATCCGCAGAATGTTAGAGTCTGGTGGTAGTTGTGTAGGGTATCGTATGGTCGGCCCCGTCCGACTATACTGCTCCGCTCACTAAATTTTCTAGTACTTTTTGCTTTATTTGTGAACACAAAATATACACTGGTTGCCAAAACTAAAGCAACCAAAATTGCAAATATAATAAATGCAGTATAACTTTTTCAGAAACAAACATGTCGTGTTTTTCAGTTTTAAATCGGATACTTTATTCACTTAAAAAAACCATAAATGCAAAATTTATTGTGAAATAAAAAATAATACATGAAAAAGTGTACGAACAGATGAGCTCTGATATTTTAATTATTTTTATCGTTATAATTACTATGTTTTGATTTATACACCTATTTCCATCCTTGTAGATTATTTTTAAAAGGATTTCATTACAATAACAGATGTCTGGTTTTCAATTATGACTTACCGATAAAATAGCAAATTATCAGTGATTATGAAAATAATTATTACAAAAAATTATAATTTTCATTCACATTTTGGAAATTAATTAGGCGTCGATTATGGAAAGCAGCCAAACTCCAGTTGCGAGTTCAAAAGGCAACGCAATTGAAATAAAACTTAACATTATGGACATGATGCAATAATAAGGTGATGTATACCAACAAAAACCTTTGTTTTTGTCTCGATTATCTGTCAAATTTTTCCATATAATATTTCAAATGGTTGGCAACACTGCACATCGAATTCAAGTAGAAATTACCCACTTTGACATTTAATCAAGACATCAGCTGCACTAACTACCATCAGTTCTGTGAATAGATGTTGACGTTTAGAAAAATGTTCAATCAACTGCTCATATTAGCTTGAAGGCGTATTTTCGACTACCAAAAGATGCCGTTGTGTACATAGATGAAGCCTTAAACCCTGATTTCGGAAAATCCTGGCGGTCAACAGCAATTCTTCCTCTCTTAAAAATGTGTGCAGCTCTGATGTTTTTGTGGAGGGAAGTTTTCAAAAGTCCCATAGCAGTGACTTCAACCTTGGCATGGCTAAACCGACAATGTCAGTGGTTTTCGCCGAAGTTTCGGCGAAACAAAGTTCCAGGGTGTTGTCGGATGTATTGATTATGCACACGTACATATCATGGACCCAAAAGAAGATGTTCGCCACTTTCTGCCATTCATTTGGAATGCGTGTTGGTGGGCCATAGCAGTTAAGGTCTTCTGAAATGGCTTCCACACATCATCGATAGTGGCTTTGGTTTGACACAAAAGTCCGCATGCCGCGTGCTACATTTGGGTGAGCTTCCATCCGGGCAATAAGGACTTCAAATTGTTCTTTTGTAGTAATATTAACCATTATGGGAAGCCTAAAAAGTTCAGTTATTATAAACAGCAACCAGAAATAAATGGTTGCCGAAAAATTATATTTGAAGCAACTGAAGTTGAAAACAGTTGCCATCCATAATGTAAATTTTGCAGGGACCGAAAATAACAGTTATTTTTTAAAATGCGAACAAAAAAATCTTCATGTTAGAGACATGGGACACCAATAGTGTCATATACCAACAGATTCGTGTTGAGGAGCCCATTAAGGATATTGAGTGATCTTGAGAAAACACTCTCAGTTCCCATGTTAAGGATTATTTTTAACGGAAAAAATAAACGTTGATTTTTAACTGTTAAAAATGATTTTTATTTTTTCCGTCAAAAATAAAAGTCTTTTTGGGACTTTTATTTTTTCCGTCAAAAATAACAGTTTTTTTGGGACTTTTATTTTTTCCGTCAAAAATAAAAGTCTTTTTGGGATTTTTATTTTTTCCGTCAGGAAATAAAACTCTTTTTATATAAAGAAGTTTATACAACTTGTAATCAGTTATAAAATTACAATTTATAAATCTCTGTCCTTATTACAATAAGTGACATTTATTATATTCATTTTTTTGTTGACTTAAACCTAACAAAGAACAATTTAGTCAGAATATTGAATTTCTAACAACCGGTACACATACACAAGTAATCAAGATCAAAGGTAAAAAATATTTGTTATAAATTTTTAAAAAATAGTCTAGTGTACCAAATCATGAATATAAATTAAAGAATCATTACCCTGACTATTAGGTCAAAGGTTATATAACTGGTACCAAACTCTATATGTTTATTTACGTAAAAAGACTTTTATTTCCTGACGGAAAAAATAAAAATCACAAAAAGACTTTTATTTTTGACGGAAAAAATAAAAGTACCAAAAATACTTTTATTTTTGACGGAAAAAATAAAAATCCCAAAAAGACTTTTATTTTTGACGGAAAAAATAAAAATCATTTTTAACAGTTAAAAATCAACGTTTATTTTTTCCGTTAAAAAATAAATAATTAAAGTGGATTTTTTTTATTTAGGTCACATAATAACAGTTATTTTTTACCTGATTTGATATAAGTTATAACCGTTACGGTCCCTGAAATTTTGCAACTGGCAACGCAACTAAACTATGGTTGCCAACCGTAATCGACCCATAAATTTGAAGAATTCGAAATATTTTATTACTAAAGCTGTTGTGATAAATACTTGCAATCGAATATACTCTATTAAAAATGAATAGGTCATGGAGTATTTATTAAAAACTATTTATTTCATAAATTAGAGATGGTTCATCGAGCTTGAGGTCGATGAACCATCTCTAATTTATTAAACATTCGAAAGGTCGAAAAATCATAAACATAACTATTTATTTCGCTACAGAGGGGTCTACGATCCGAAACAAGCGAGTTTTACTCGGCCAACGTCTGTCACAACAATAACAACAACTAAAATGCGACAATTTAAATACCCCAATCTTTCTACAGCCCAAAAGTATGCAAGTCTGATAATTATTCTCATTTGTATGTCAGCCAAATATCACTAGATGACGCACATTGTTGTAATAAAAAACACTAACATATATATTTGCATGTAACATACAGATGCAACGGCGCTTCGTTATTTTTATTTTTTTATCCCCTACGTCACCCAGACCATCTCTGTACAGAAGGATATAAGCTGATCCGTAGTTTATTTTGAGAATATACCTAGGAAACACATTTTGAGTGGATTTACGAATGTCCGCTCTTCTTTCGTTATGTCTAAGTGTTTTTTGTAATTAACAGATTTGGCGCAGCTCATTTAATTTGACAAAAGTAGGCCTTTGATTTCTGTGAGAATCGATACAGATGTAGATACAGCTCCCGATTTCATCCGAATTGTGCACAAATCCAATGTTTGTCCGATTTTTGTAAAAATATTATTAAACCAGTAAGGAAAGTCGGACAGGATACCTCTCACCACTTTGGGTATATTCAAGAAATACATCCTAAAGACGTCGCATTTTCGAAGGACCATTATCGTGAAATTAAACGAACTTAAATATGTGATCTTTATCCAATCCCTACACATGTCATTCTGCAAACTATGCTAAATTTTGTAAATCGGCTGCACTGTTAAAAATTTAATATCAATCAGATACCTATTGATTATTTGGTTTACAATCAACATGAATAGGTCGAAATCATATATGGAAGCTATGCTATATCTAAATCTGAACCGATTTCAAGGAAACTTGCCAGAGATTAGTTTACATTAACTTCAGTACGTTGTGTCTATCGGCCATTATTTAAAATCGGACGAAAATATATATAGGAGGTATATGTATATCTGAACCGATTTTCACGAAACTTATCACTCATCATTTTAGACTTAATTCAAAATTCATGCAAATCGAAGGACAACATTTATCTAAAATCGGGCGAAACTATATATTGGAGATATATCTAAATCTGAACCGATTTTCACGAAACTTATGGTGTTTTTACACGATATGTATTTTACATATGTGCTGTCACTTATTTCATCCATATGTAATTCCTTATGTGTGTCAAAATTAGCGGCGTACACAAAACATTTATTTTTGTGTTAAAATCGGCATATGTATTTTACATATGACATAACCTATAAACAAAAAAAAAATCACTTTTATTTTTTCTTAAATCAACATCTTTTTTTATTAAACACCTACAAACGAAATAATAATTTGTAAATGTTGCCTTTTCATCCTTTTCTTTGACTTGCAATTGAAATATTTTCTTCCAACAATGTGTTTCATTCAAACATGACGAGTTCGATTTCCATATGCAAAAAAGTGACAGCACATATGTAAAATATAAATATCGTGTAAAAACACCATTAGCACACATCATTCTAGACTTAATTCAGTTAGATATACGCAATTTCGTGCAAATCGAAAGATATATAGGGAATTTTTTGTTGCACCATTTACATTAAATTAGACGCAAATATATATGGTAGTTATATCTAAATCTGAACCGATTTTCACCAATGGCGATACACCATTGGGCCAAATAAATGAGCTGTACCAAATTTCATCCAAATCGGATTGTAAATGGGACCTGTAGTTTGTTTACAATTTAACATGAACAGACGGACGGACGGTCATGTATAGACTGGCTCTCAAAAGGATCCATGGTTATGCCTCCATCCCTTTGCTTGTTACAAACATATGCACAAAGGCATAATCCATAATCCAGTTTAAAGGTCCCTCAAAAATATTCTTTAAAAATGTATGCCTTGTGATGGTCCCTTAAAAATATGTTTAAAAAATCTACGCCTTGTAATGGTCCCTCAAAAATATGTTTTAAAAAGTCCACGCCTTGTAATGATCCTTCAAAATTATTAAAAATTTTTGGTCGATAACGGTATCCTCTAATTTCTGATATTCTAAGACTTTTTGATATGTTTTCCAACCGAATAGACAATAATTTCATATTTTAAATTCTGATAAAGCGACATACTACTTTTTAGAGTCATGACCTCATATAAAATCCACTCTCAATTATAGTAAATACTAAATCGCACCCAACTATGTCGGTACCGACAACACGACAAAAATGATAACACCACCATTAATTTTTAGTTGTTTTACAAAACATTTGTATTTTTGTTTTCCACATATTAAAGCTAAATAATATTAGATATATATATTAAAATACATTTACAAATATATTTAATATAATGCTTAGTATAAAATATTTATTTTCAATATTTTTTGTATTTCATTGACACTATAAATCTAGTGATGATGACGATGGAGAAGAGTTACAGTTAAGATTTAAGGTAAAATAAAATTGCTACTGTTTGTGTGACATTGCAAAAAAATAATGCCACAGAAAGTCAAAATAAAATTGTAAAGTTCAATGTCAAAATCAGTATTTCACAAAGGTCTAAAAATAATGGTCATTTAAAAAAAATATTTATGTGTGCATATATGTATGTACGTAGCATTGTAGAAGATATTATAACATAACTCTCAACTCAACAAAGCGCGTTACTCAAATTTAATGGAATTGACGCCCATATCAATTTGTCCTCCACGATAACTACCACGCTTCTTCTTCGTTTTTTCATGTTTGAAACTTTTACCGCGTGTAAACTTTAAGTCACGATTAGCTTTGTCGCCCCAGGAACCAGCAGCATTTTTCTGTAAAATTTTAAGGATTTAAAATGTGTTTTGTTTAACAAGCAAAGGGGAAACAATGTGGGCGTAGAAGCAACATGAAATCTTATCATCCTCATTGGTTGTTGGGTCACAAGGAAACGATGTAAATGGTTGACTCTGTTGGGCGCGGTGGACTAAAACAAAACTTAAAAAACTAAAATTGGGATAGGTGGGTGTGTGTGTGTGGTGAGAAGGTGAACTATCTTAAACAATTATGATTTAATCATCGAAGGTGATCTTTTTGTTCGGCGTCGCTGAATTATCAAAAGATTTGTTGAAGGGTTTGTTTGCACCGCCGAAACCACCACGTCCACCTCCACGGCCGCCACCTCCCCGACCGCCTTTGTCGCCAAAACCTCCACGTCCGCCACCACGACCTCCGAAACCTCCACGGCCTCCTTTGTCACCAAAGCCACCACGTCCACCACCACGACCACCGCCGCCGCGGCCACCCTTGTCGCCGAAGCCGCCACGACCGCCACCACCACGTCCACCTTTTCCATTTTCAAAGCCACCAAATGACTTGCGATCACCAAACTTCTTAAATCCACCATTAGCCGCCTTACCACCTTCTTCGCCACCATTTGTATTATCTTCGTCCTAATAATCCAACCATCGACAATCATGAACATGAAAAAAGGAAGAAGGAAAACAACACAAATTAGCAAAGAAATCAAAAAATCAAATTTTCTTAATTTAAAACATAATCTTTCGCTGCTTTAATGAAAGTGCCTCAAAATCATGTAGAATTGTATTAAAGTATGCATAGATATGCAGCTAATTTGTTTGTGTGATGCTGTTTCCTTGTTCCTTTTTTTCGTGTCATGTCTTTGAGGGGCATGATTGGTTGCATGTTGCTTTACACCGCCATACATCTATCATACATTCAATACATTGAGGCACTTACCTTAGCTTCGAAAGACATGTCTTTAACTCTTTCATCTATTTCAACTTCTTCT
Source organism: Musca vetustissima (assembly GCF_032173495.1). Taxonomy (NCBI): domain Eukaryota; kingdom Metazoa; phylum Arthropoda; class Insecta; order Diptera; family Muscidae; genus Musca; species Musca vetustissima. Next base: position 59,933 of record NW_026887371.1, read on the forward strand.
TCACGCACCCTTCTGAATGGTTCGTTTTTCTTGGGACCATCCACCGACTGTGGGGTTTTTTGATTCTTATTAAATTTGCCATTATTGGCTGGAGTTGAAGCAAATCCTTTGGACTGCTATGTATAGGTTATGGAATATTTCAAGAATAATAAAAACATAGTAAGATATGAAATAGATTTCAAATACACTTAATGTCGAGGGATTGGGAATTGTCAAAAAATATTACATAAATTGATATCCAAATCTCAATCCCTCCAATATGATTTAATACATACTCTAAAAAATATTCGAAAATACTTACATTATTGAATCCACCTTTAACAAAGTTATTGTATTTGTTATCCTTCTTTTCGGCGTTACCATTGGTTTCACTGAATTTTCTCTTTTGTCCGGGTTTAGCTAGAGGAGTCGCAGCAGCGGCAGGTTTCTCTTCCTCTTCCTCTTCGCTGGAGCTATCTTCATCACTATCCTCGGCTGCTTTCTTGGCAGGTGTAGCTGCCTTGGCTACATTAGCTTTTTTAGCTGGTGGTTCATCATCCGAATCATCGGAGTCTTCTGAACTCGATTCAGCTTTTTTGGCAACAGGTTTGGCTGCAGGTTTAGCTGTTGGCTTCTTTTCCTCTTCTTCTTCGGATGAAGATTCTTCAGAACTCGATTCAGCTTTCTTGGCAACAGTCTTGGCTGCTGGTTTAACGGCTACAGCAGGCTTCTTAGCAGCTGGTTCTTCATCATCAGAAGAATCTTCAGAACTGCTACTTTCAGCCTTCTTTTTAGCTGCAACAAGTGTTTTGTTTACTACGGGTTTGACAGCTGGTTTTTCATCTTCCTCACTGGAGGAATCTTCACTGCTGGATTCTTTTTTAGCAGCGGCGGCAGCAACGGGTTTCTTAGCCGGTGTAGCCGCTTTAGGTTTGACTTCCTCTTCTTCGTCGGAGCTATCTTCACTGCTGCTGGAATCTGCTTTTTTGGGAGCAGCCTTAGCTGGGGTAGGCTTTGCAGCTGGCTTGGCAGCTGGTTTTTCATCTTCACTGCTATCCGAAGAATCATCAGAAGATTCTGCCTTCTTTGCTAATGGCTTGGCAGGTGTTGGTTTTGCTGCAGCTGGCTTGGCAGCTGGTTTTTCGTCCTCACTACTATCATCTGATGAATCGTCCGAAGAGGCGGCCTTCTTGGCAGCTGGCTTGGCTGGTGTTGCTTTGGCTGCAGGCTTAGCTGGTGTGGCTTTAGCAGCGGGCTTTTCTTCTTCGCTGCTATCGTCTGAAGAGTCGTCCGAAGACTCGGCCTTCTTAGCGACAGGTTTAGCAGGGGTGGCCTTGGCTGGTGCGGCTTTAGCAGCTGGTTTTTCGTCGTCACTGCTATCATCCGATGAATCATCGGAAGAGTCGGCCTTTTTGGAAGCCGGTTTGGCCGGTGTTGCTTTAGCAGCTGGCTTAGCTGGTGTGGTTTTAGCAGCAGGTTTCTCATCTTCACTACTGTCGTCGGAAGAGTCATCTGAGGAATCAGCCTTTTTAGCAACCGTTTTAGCTGGTGTTGGTTTGGCAGCAGGTTTAGCTGCTGGTTTCTCATCTTCGCTGCTACTGTCATCGGAAGAATCCTCGGATTCATCTTTTTTAGCTACAGGCTTAGCGGGGGCAGCCTTAGCGGCTGGCTTGGCTGCTGGCTTTTCATCTTCACTGTCATCAGAGGAATCATCGGAAGATTCAGCCTTCTTCTTTGCGACACCATTTACTTTAGGTGTTGTAGCGGCTACTGGTTTTGCTGCAGGCTTCTTTTCTTCCTCACTGCTGTCATCAGAGGAGTCTTCTGAACTGGAAGCAGCATTTTTCGCTGCCGCGGCCTTATTGTTCACAGCGGGAGCAACAGTTTTCTTGGGAGTTTCTTCCTCGGAGTCGTCACTACTATCATCTGAGGAATCATTTGCCGTTTTCACATTGGGTATTTTTGTTTTACTATTCTGTTGATAGTATTTCAAAATGTCTTCCAATTTAGGAGAACCCTTACCCACTGGAGCCTACAAAAACCAAAAAGAAAACAAAAATAATAAAAAAAAAACTAATAATCAGCACATGTTTTTTTCTCTATACAACCAGTGGTGCCCCACACACAACACATTTACACAACAACTACACACGGCCATTGGTAAAACGTGTGCGTGTTCTTCAGCACCCCGGCCCGACCACATTGTTTTCATTTGAGAAAAATTTGAATAGCTGCTGGTTAAGTTGGTGTGAATGTGGTGATACATACCGCTTTAGTTTTGTGTTGAAAAACTTGCGCCAAACTTTTGTCTTTTTTCAATAAATATTCGTGCACAATGGCGTCAATTAGTTGGCTATCAACTGCCATTTTTATTTTCTATTTATTTAATACTTTTTTATTAAATTAATTAATATTTTACGTTTTCTTTTTTCACGTAGCGACGACCAACGACTGCACCGAACACGTGTGTTTGACTTTATGAGAGAGCACGATGAAAATCAATCCACTGAAATGTTGGGAAAGTCACTTAGATTCGATAACCACATTGTTATCGATTTTAGTGGGTGACACAGAAATAGAAATAAATTGATCCATGCTTGTGATCATGGCACAATAAATAGGTAGTAAATTTCTACTTGAATTCGATGTGCAATGTTGTCATGCTACCATGTGACAGATGGTCGAGACAAAAACAAAGGTTTTTGTTTTAATACATTACCTTATTATTGCATCATACTTGTGATCTATGCATTGGCAAAATTATTTGTTAATTACTATATAGTGTAAGGAAATTTGTCAAATTGATCAAGCGGTATGTCAACTGATGTCACGGATAGGTAACCCTCTATGGGGGTGTGCTTAGAATAAACAGGGTTATCTATTTTGTGATTTCAAAAGTAAACGTAAACAAAGCTCATATGAAATATTTTTTTTTTTCATGTCATATATTTTTTATTATAAAGTTTGATAGTTGAAATGTATGTGTGGAACAGTATATTCCATGGTACAATTATAAAAGGTAACAGCAAAGCCCAGCTGATTTGATTCCAACGTAATACTAGTGTCAATATGAATATGAAAAGTTGTTTTTAAAAATCACCCAACAGGAAAATTGAGAACGTATACAATTCGAAATTGTTCTTTATTAAATGTCCTCCCTATTCAATTTACTCAATCTGCCTGTTGAGAAAGTTTAGAGAAGCAAATTTTTTTTCATGGAATAACTCGAAATTCCCAGCATGTTCATATGTGTTACACATATAAGTGGCAATGGCTCAATTATAGGAAAGATGTGGAAGCGATAGAAATATCAATTTTATAGATTTTCATTCGTGTTTTTTCAATTTTATTTTGAGGATTCGAAAATATTTCATTTTCAAAATAAATATATGACCTGTTCCCGTACTGCAAGAATCTACTACTTTTTACTACGATAACGAATTTTCCTTTATGATATCGAAGAAAATAGTAAAATCGAGTATATTCTTGCAGTACGGAATCAGACCAATAATTTGTTGATAATTTGTTTGTTTACATTTTTCTGTCAAATGACGTTGACACTAGTATAACTTACAAAAACAAAGTTGTATCGTTTGTTGTACAACAACACTTGCTGTTACCTTCTATTATTATACCATGACTATATTCAAGGTACAATTATACAAGGTGGCACAACTTGAGGTAAATAACAAAAAAAAATTATCATAAAAAACATATGCAACAAGCAGATGTGCTTATTTGAAATTTTTTAACGCACAACTACAAACGGGAAATATTTATTTATTTATTCAATTCATTACATAATACTAAAGCCTTCAAGGCCAATAAATAGTATTAACAATCATAACATTCCAAGTAGAACTTATAAATAAACGACTATCTAAATATAACCTAATTACATATAATATGTTATAATATAATATAATTGGCTCCCCAGCCATAACAAAAAAAAAAAAAAATACTCAAATAGATGCAAGTACTGACCACGATAGCAACAAATATAAACAAGATTAAACAATATTAATCAAAAGTCATGATTTCTTCCCAAAATACCATGTATATAACTGCAATAATTTTAGTAGAACTCCCACTTCCGATTGCACCCCCAGAAAAAATAACAACATCCGTGTAAAAACTGAACAAATACTTGAGCACGCCGTTGCCAAGTTGACACCATTCGGTGTCAATTTCGGAATACCCATTCCATTCCACTCTCTTTTTGTTCCTACAGTAATGCCAATTAAAACTAATATAATTCCTCCGACCTTTGAACAACTTAAATCAGAAGTGTTGATAGTTGTCTCATTGTCTTTCCACCATTCATCGATTTTAGATGGAACTGATATTTGATAATGGCGGTACCGCCTCCTATAGAATGCAAATCTGGTAATTTTTACAAAAATTTGTGACCAGCGGTTATCCAAATAATGATTTTGATGGCATTAGAGTAGATTTTCCTAGCAGGGAATCCTGGGAAAGTGGTTCCTTACCTCTGACCGGCCTGTCGATATATACGACGCTAAAGATGTTTACTGCAAGGAATTGACCATATATAACTAATATAAACATAACGATCTCTGTAGCGTTTTTATGACAGAAAGCAGTTGAGATAGTCAAAACTCTTACTGCTGATAATGTAGGACCGGTGACTATATATATCGATAGTCAAGCCGCCCCTAAGGCACTAAAGTCGTCTACTATAAACTCAAAAGCGATTATTGATTGCTAAGTTGCTATGCATTAAATACCACAGAAAGTTAGATTATGTTGGGATACTGGACATAGCAACATAGAAGGGAATGAAATAGCCGAAGAAGTTCGTAGTCGTCCATCTTACCGATTGATGAAACTCTACAACCTCCTATTGGCTATTTCATTGGAAAAATCCGAATGAGCTACTGTGAGGTAGTCGGCAATAGATGGTCAACAGAACCTGGAACCTTGCTGTCTCTTAGTAAGAGAGATAGATAAACAAATTATTGTAGGGATTATAACAGGTCACTGCAGGATTAGATTGCTCACATCCAAATGGAACATTAACAAAGGGGATTAAACGGCATATACATTTGAACTTTTTATCGGGTTAACCTACTTTATGAAGATTTATTTGACATATATGCAAAGGAATTGATAATTGAAACCCACTGGGTTAACGAAATCCGGTTAAATGTAAACGTACTATTAGAGCCGGTAGCTTCTACACGACCTGTTTAATAGACATTGGAAACACACAAACATTTAAAACAAAATTGACATCTCTGAATTACCCTGCATTTAATATTCAATGTTATCGATAGTTATCGTTATTGGCAACACATTATAATTTACACACACATGTGGGTACGGGGGGAAATATGAGTTGGCTACACTATGCTGATTTGACGTTTTGGTCGAATTACAAAAGCGAACAACAACAAGCATTATGTTATAACAGGTCTAAAACCAAAACAAATAAAAAACAGTAATTTAACTATTAGGATAAATTTTAACATTTAATAAAAAATGAGTGGCAAAGAGGCAGAGGGAAAACCGACTCCTCCAGTTGGCGATGGTATACGTCAAATTCGTACCACAAATGTTTTTCGAGTACTCAATTTTGAGCTTTATACTAGGCCAGTAAGTAGTAAAAAACACATTTAACTCTATAGGTATTGTTAGAATTTTTAAATTTGATTTCTTTTTTAGAATAAAATCATTATGGGCTTGGGTCTTGCCGCTATAACTGGTGTCTTTGGCTATATAACATATATGCGAATGAAATATGAGAGTTTGGGGTATTATGCCGCGGTCCAAGAAGATGGACGTGAAGTTTTCACGAAGAAAAAATCCAAATGGGATTAGATGCTAAAAAAAGGAAATTATATTGTTGTTTTATTTATTTTAGTTGATCAAGCGTTTTTATTCAAATATAGTTTTTGGATTAGACAAAACTTAATTTTAAAAAATTTTTGTGACTATATTTGGCTTGAGTTTAGGGGGGCTCGTCTCTTGAAGTATGTCCTGATTTAGATTTGGTGAGTTTACTTGTGGCAATTCTTATCGTTCTCTGTTCAACTTGCTTCATGGGTCTATACAAGGCAATTCGGTCTAAAAAATATATATATATATTTTTACTTTTTGTAAATGTCTTTTTTATTTTTGTGGAAATTTACACTACAAACAAAATACACAAAACGAATTGCCAGAAAATTGCTGGTAAGAGCAATTTTTTTTCATTTCTGTTCCCGTTAAACCTCTCTTCTACAAACAAAGACTTGCCGCGTGTAAACTCACCTAATCTAAATTGGGACTATGGAGAAAGTCATACATTTTCGTGACCGTATGAAATGAAAATGCTCCATGCTCCATTTTCTAATGCGAAATTCGACATGTAAAATCGCATAATATTTGACACACACAGAACCAGCAAGAATCTACTATGACTGAGAATTTTCTCCTTTAAAAATATAGAAGGTTTTTGGTTGAGCGAATATTTAAAATATTTAATTAATTTGTTGTCAATTAAGAATATTCTAAATTATTGACTGCAACATATATATCTTCATATATGAAAGTCATTTATCCCATATGAGTATACCCAGTTCTCTTTTTGTTATATATGTATGTATATTTAACAAACCAGTTTTGTTAAAAAAACGCATGTGATGTTGTTTTTTTTTAGCAAAATGTGATCGTTTATTATCGTATTGTTCCTTCGAATTTTGTGGGAAATTGTTTTTGTTGTTTTCTTTTTATTTTCTTAATCGCATTTGTTGTAAATATAAAGTTGTTGTTTATAATAGTTTTTGTTTTCTCATTTAGGATAAATCACAATTATTTTCGTTCTGGTAATTTTTTGACTGATGTTTTTTGTTGTTGTTTTTAATTAATACGGTTATTGTTTTTAAGCGCATAAAATTAAAAAAATATAATGTATTAAAAAATAAAAAAAAATATTTTGGAATCTGTATTTTTTAATAACAAATAAAAAATATACATGTAATATATAAAAAAATAAAAAGATAGAATTGCTAGAGTTGTTTGTTTTATGATGATGGGTTTGGTGGCAAAGTAAAACGGACTCCTTTCCAAACAAAATCGCGGAGCAAATTCTACTGATAAAGAAATGCCAATAGTTTGTATAGGAGTGGTGGAAAGGTTGGTGAGATAGATATAAACGATGATAAATTAAAAATTCGAAATCGAAATCACTATTGTAACAAAAACACAAAAGGATCATATCAAAACCAGGCAAACATGCAACAAAGCTTTACGGATTTGGATTGGTTTTCGGATGAAAAAGGGTTTTTTTTTGGGAAAAGAATATTTTTTTGTAATCTCCATATTGGAAGCGTAAGTGTGGTTAAGTTTGATGAATAATTTTCATAGTTAACCTCGTAGCTCGATTTAGTTAGACAATTTCAAAGCTTTCAATTCTTCCAAAAACTTGGCTTCCATAGCGATTTTATTGAGTTGATTTAATTCCAAGACTTCTCCCTGTTCTTGGCGAACCTTCAACTTTTTGATATCGGACAATTTTTTGGCAACATTACGGATTTTCTTGTCTTTCTCCGGATTGGCAGCCTTTTTCGATGGCTGTTGTTGCGGTTGGGCAGTTTGTGGTTGTTGTTGTTCTCCGCCTCCTCCCTGATTTCCTGCTTTGTCTTGGTGTTGCTCCGAAACATTGTTCTCATGGGATTTCTCATTATTGGTAGCATTGTTATGCTGATTGTTGTTTGGTTGCCGTCTTTGTTGATATTGTTGTTGATGTGGCTGTTGGCGACGATTGTTAGGATTGCGCTTATTTTGTGGACGCTGTTGTCCATTTTCATCTTGTTGTTGATTGCCTTGAGCAACAGTAGCCTCGCCATTTGAGGGCGATGATGCAGCAGCACCAGCATTATTTTGATTCAAATTAACTTGAGGCGATTGATTATTGTTACCAGCGGCTCCTCCTGCTCCTCCCTCACCTTTGGATTCCCTTCTTGCCTTAGTTCTATCAAAGTTATTACGTTTCTTGTTTGCCTGATTTTGTTGTTGCTGCTGCTGTTGTTGGTTATTGTTATGTTGTTGTTGTTGATGATGTTGTTGTGACTTTTGAGCACCTTGTTTCTTATTGTTGGCTTGTGAGGAAGAATAACCTAAAACAAATAAAGAAAACGGCAAATTAATGATTTGTGGCTAATTTTATTTATAACTTAAGATTTAAAATTATGTTACTGCAATTCGTTTTCTTTCGCCTTGCTTAATTTTGTACTCATCACAAACAAACAATGCTATTGACGTCTCTTATGCTGTGAATAATCACCACCACCTCCACCACTACCGCCATATGGTTTATAGCGATTTGTTCCTTTATTAAATGTATGTCGTTGACGCCCAGCATTGTCATTCGACAATTGCTGTCGACTACTACAATCATCGTTACTGCGATGTTCCCTCCATGAGCCTGGTCTCATTATTGGTTTATCTAAATCGTATTTTCTTTGCCAAAATTGACGTTCTTTACCTGGTGGTAGACCTGGTATGGTGCTTTGTGGCTGTATAATTTTGTCAACATTATTGCCACCACGCAAATGTGGTGGTGTATACACCTTTTTGCTGGCTTCCGGTTGACTTGATTTGATACCCTCCTGCTTGGCCTTGGTTATGATCGGTTCCGTAAAAGTATTCTCGGCAAATTGTTGCCATTCAACGGCCAATAACTCCTGACCTTGAGGCCAAATTGTTTCGTGCATGAGGGCCCCCGAATAGTGGTAGACTTTGAAGCTGCAATGAAGAGTTAATGGTAAATAAATAATATTTGAATTATTTGAAACGACAATTAAAGTTTGTATTAAATAAATCATTCAACCGTTTGGACTCACCCATTTCCTATGCGTAGTCTAGGAGCAGTTGTGGCTGTTACAAAATATTCTCCATTAGGACTCCATTCAAAATGAGTAGTATCGGGACATTTGATATTGGCTATCATTTCCTTCATTTTAACATCCCAGATTTCCACATTGCCAGGTAAGTTTCCAAAACCAGCTAAAACGACTAGTGCTAAGGAGTTAAGGAGAAAACCACAATACAAATGCAAGGAGAAATATAACATAAATTTGAACTATTTTTTGATAGATTCAAACACAATCAAATGAGCTTAATATAAACCCATAATTTCTGACTGAAATTATATCCTTATATTCATCTCAAAACGTTATTTGAACCTACAAAAATTATTGACAAAAAAGACTTTGTTGTAAAAAGGATATGATTTCCAAATGGATTGAAATAGGCACAATTGCGTGGACCTTCCTTGAAATCGAATATAACATCGCATTTCAAATTGTACAAAGCTGCCTTCGATGGCATATAACCATAGACAACGACAAATTCCGTTGCTTTGGGACTCCATTTGACGCAATGCACTGGACCTTCCTTGGCTAAAATAAAATACCGAATAAATTAAACAATATTTTTCGACAATTAAACAAAACTTTTATACTTACACAGTGGCACCGAACACGAATCGCCCTTGGTATTCAAGAAATGCAAAGCTTGATTACCATAGTACGATGCGCCGGTCTTGTCCACCTCGGTACTGGTTAACAATAGCAGACCGGTTCCACGTTTATTCCACATCATTTCAACGCGATCCGCATTGAAGAAACTTTTGCATGCCAATGTTTGATTTTGTGCCAATGCCGGATACTTGTACAACTTGCACATGGATGGTGCACCTTTGGCTCCCGGTGTATATATGGCAATAAATGGTGGACTACTACCGGGTCCCACCGATAGTATGCCACCTTTGCTACCACCGATTTTCTTGGTGGTAGCATTAAAGCCTTCTACACCCTGTGACAAATCATAGAACAGTGATTCCCCACCCACAACGATAGCGAAAATGCCCTCGTCCGATGACCATGAGGGTTCCCAATCAGTTTGTTTTTTCTGCACAATGCTGAATACTTGCTTGCCGGTGGCTATTTCATACACGAACATATTCGGCGATCCCTCGGGAATGTCCTTGGTAATCACATACAGTTCCCATGTACACAGATAATTGCCACGCGGTGAGAATTTTAAATAGAATGCCTTGGGACGTGGCAGCGTGCACTGCAATTGCCAGTTGGCGGTTTGCAATACCTTAACCTCCTGTCCATTTGAATAGGCAAAATAGCGGCCATCTGGGCTGAATGAAATTGATCGAGAATTTTTCGTCTCCTCTCGTGGTAAATTCGACTTGTGCTCGTAAGGCTGTTTCGAGCCAGACGAAGCCCACAGTTCTATTCCCACGCTAGAGCGAACTGTAAAAAGACAACAACGAAACGAGAAAAAAGAAAGAAAGAACAAAGAACACACACAGTCACATTAAAAAAAGTGCCAAAACAACAACAAATATGTGATGAATATGATGGAAAACACTTGAATTTCAGAGAAAGCAAGCACACGCAAATTTTACGACCGAGGATGAGTAATGAAAAAATTTTCAAGACAGTTTTTCGTTAAAAATTCGCCCACATTAGCTTTAACTTTCTATTGTCCCGTATAAATCTATGTTCATTCTATCTACTCGTGCAAAATTTAGCAGATTTTATAAATTATTATTTATTTAATTTCATTTATTTACTTGCAAGGGCAGGCGAATCTACAGCCATAGCCAATCAAAATCTAACCTCAACTAGTCAACCTCATAAAAAAGCGCACCATGATACGTTTCTGTAAATGTTTGTAAAGCTGATTGGCCATATGTCAACAATTTTGACGGGTCTTGGCGTACTACAGTCAGTGCAGGTTATATGAAACCTGTATGAATGAACAAATGTTTACTACGGAAACATTTTTTATTTATTGTAAAAGAATAAATGAGAAAAAAGGTAGATATACAAGGTAGCCGCATCGGCGAATTTCTATTTTGATATGTCAAAAATATTTTGCCAAAACAAACAGATTGACAAGTTTTTTACACAAATTCTTGTAGAAAATGTTAATAAAAGTATTGCCCAAAGAGCTTTTCGAAATTCGGAGATTTTCATTTATATTTTTTATTAAATATACCTTGATGAGAACGGGGCCCAAAATCAAGTTTGAGGCTGATATTCTTTTATAAATTCACATTTCGTACAAAGCCAAAGCCAGGCCTTAATCCTCATATGACTTTCCATCATTAGGCTGAAGGTAATTAAAAACAAAGGTTTTTATTTTGATTTTATTTTTCGATGTTATTATTTAATTAATAATTAAACAACAAATGTGCTTAAGCATTTTTGACATTAAAAGCGGATTTACATATAACATTTTATCATGATTAAAGGCTGAATCAGGGTTCATTTTCTTTATCATACAAACTTAAATCATCGTGCGGCAGTGTTTATTATAACTCATAATCGAAATCATGATACTAATAAGATACCTTTGGGCATGGTTGTATCTTGAACGAACCAGGTATGACATTGGACCAACGCGTAAAACTAAGGGACTATATATCACCAATCCTGAGATTTGTAGATGTCGTTATTCCTAGTAGAAACGACTGGAACCGCAGTAACCCTCCTCTGGACGGTCTGGCTTTCTATACATTCAGATCAAAGATGGAAGAAGGTACAGGCGCTAGCGTCTACAGTGAAAGGCTAGGCCTTGAGCTTACCTACAATCTGGATAACAACTGTAGTGTTTTCAACGCTGAAACACAGGAATCATTACTGATCATTGCAATATCAGGACCTTTACCAGTAAATGGGACCTTGATGTTACTGATTACTGTAGACTCTGTGTTGAGAGGGAGAAGACGGAGACAATTGAGCATCTCCTGTGTCGTTGCCCAGCCCTGGCTTACATACAGCACAGACAAGTGGGTTCTCACTTTCCACCGAGTCTTAATTTCTTCCAACAACGGAACCTGCTCTAATCTACAGCATCATTAAAACCCTAAAGTGGTTGGGAAAGTGCAACCTTGGCACGTAATATATTTCCTGTCCGATCTCTATAGCCATCGATTCTATCTTATACTTACCTTCTAACGCTTCCTTGTAAGCTTCTCATCTCTCTCTATCCCCCCTTCTTTTCTCCCCCCATATATCTCTCCATATCTTTTTCTTTTCGTGGATGTTCACAATGGACCTGACTCAGAGTTCCTCATTAATGACTAGCATAATTACTTGCAGATGAACGCCATAAAATCATTTAATTAAATTTTAAAATTTAAAAATATTTCATTTACTTAATTTGCATGTTATTCAAAACAATATACACACATACATAAAATATGTATTTGGATTTGATGAACAAGCCACAATTGGAATTGTATTCAGCTGGTAGCTATGCTGCACCTTGTAATAATACCATGGATATGCATAAACAGTTGGAGTGTGTTTCTAGATTTCGTCAATCGTGTTGATTTAAAATCGTATACGTAAATGTACTTTAATATCATATTAATACTAGTCTAAACAACTAGGATTTGGTACCTCGATTAACGAATCGAGCCAGGTTATAGTACGTTTACATTTAACCGGATTTCGTTAACTCAGTGGGTTTCAACTGTCAATTATTAGAACTTTAGAACTTTTTACTGGGTTAACCTACTCTATGAGGATCTATTTGGCATATATACAATGAAATTGACAATTGAAACCCACTGGGTTAACGAAATCCGGTAAAATGTAAACGTACTATAACCCGGTAAAAAGTTCTAATGTATATGCCGTTTTATAAATGAGACTTTTCAATGCAAGTAAAATCGACTTATATATCCCTAATTTTATCTGCTTATTTTCACTTTTGCCCGTGTCCCTTTCTAAACATTAATCTATTTCGCAGCTATGTATCACACTCATTCGTAAACACAATGAGAAATACGACGTTTTGTTTTGAGTCACTGTTTATCGGATATTCTGTAACGTCTCCCAATATTCACGGCATACGGATCGTTTACAATTAACCGACCCGATTGGTTAAAGTAAGCTAATTTTTTTATACAGAATTATATATATTTTTTAGACATATTGTGAAAAAGGTGAGTAAAAGTGAGACGCTCTTCGCTCTTTTTATTCATGTGAAGCTTCGAGTTACTCTTAAGTTCTATTGAATCGATTGGATCAACACGCCATTTGAATTTTTTGGCGATCCTATGGATGCAAGTCAAGCGGTGTGCCAAGGTATACTACAAAGTCTTGATGCTAATTTGTAATGTCAAAAGTGTTTGGTGATGTGACGGAATGCTGAATAAAATTTAGACTTATCAGAAAGCAGAATGAGCACTGCAACAGGTTGCGTTGTTTTAGAACGGGTTGGACCCCTTGCCATCAGAGCACGAAAGCCTCATGTTTGGATGCTCTAGCCGGGAACACCATTGTCAATTTTATATCGAGAGCTCTGTGGAGAAGTTAGTGTTTGGTGTATGATTTTTGTTCGGTTTTTGGACTGAAATTCAAACACATAACCACTTGCTATGACATTCCGATCCGAAATCGTAACATAAATTTTCGAAAAAAAAATATAATAATAATAGAAATCGCTTAAGTAGGGTTAGAGGTCCATGTTATGAGCATATTAATTTTAAACTGCAGAGGTCTATAACACGGAAAGTTTGGATTTCCCCCATGAAAGTCACATATATTGATTTTCACAGCTACCCCAAGTATAATATTGGTAACCTGTGAACGCGTCCGTTATCATTCTGCTCTCCGTAGGCGAACGTGCATAGAAATCGTAATGTATGCATATGATTGTGTATAAGCTCCCGATGTATATAATGGTTGATGGGGAACTGATTCTGACCGAAAACTACCCCAAGACACTGCTTTAGGTGATAAGTTGAGAAGTAGAAGCAATATCCTCAAATCGCTAGTCGGCAGACATACCCTGGAAAGAACTCTCAGCCGGTATGGTGGTCACAAAACATGGCATCCTTGAGAAAGGCTGCTACGAAAGCATATAATAAATCTGTTAAGATGAAACTTAGTACGTATTGGGACGTTTATAGAGAACAATTCAATTCAGGTACAAGAGTGAAATCAAGAAGGCTAAATGTGAGTCTTGGGATGGTTAAAGTGAGTTAATCGAAGGAGTAAACGATGCGGCCAAATTCCGCAGAGTAATATCTAAAGATCCAATATCTATAAAGATCCAAAATCTATAAGCGAAGCGACGGGACGTGGACAACATCCCACTTCCCTGGTTGTATGGACCATAATGACGAAGTGTGGTGTGCACATCGGCATACGTTTCGAACCAAGGAAGATAAGTTGATGGATAACGCTACCCAAAACTGGTATGGGCAATAAATAGCTTTCAAACCTACAAGTCCTCAGGCCCAGATGACAGGTCATTTTTAGGGCTTGTCTGCTTTTATCGTACATACCAACACTATGGATAGAGGTAACGGTGACCTTCATCCCGAAAGCTGGAAAGCCGAGTCATACGCTACCTAAGGACTATAGACCTATTAGCCTCTCTTCTTTTCTACTTAAGAATTTAGAAAGGTTACTAGACTCTGAATTTAGAAATACTATCAACCCTAATAGAATTAGCAAATACCAACATGCCTACATCAAAGGCAAATTAGTGGATACTACTTTGCATGAGGTGGTTGGACGTAATGATTCTTCATGGAGACCTCCGGTTATACATTGGCTGCGATCCTTGACATCGAAGCAGCTTTCAATCTCTCCTAACGTATTGGATTTTATAGAATGCTGGTAAGCAGAATTCGTCCATTGGGGAGAGTTCCGTGAGGAACACATCACGGAGGAGTATTATCTCCTCTACTATGGCTTCTGGTGATAAATGAGATACTGTAGAAATTCGACCACCTTAAAATAAAGGTTGTTGTAACAAGTTCTTTTCTGAAAATGTTGATAGAAAAAAAGCAATGGAAGAATGAAAAGGGAAATAAATAAATTAATTATTAGGAAATCGGGTTTGAAGAGTGTAGCCGGAGAAATTGTGCCACCTCTATTGGCTTTAGCCATAAGTCTATAGGCAATAGACTTGTAGTCTCGGACGGACAATTGAATATATGGTGTGTGTAATGAGCGCTTTGCTGGCAGTAGGGGCACCTGTTTAATGCTCCGGGGACAATGCGCTCTCCATACGAGTTGAGTACATTGCTGTATCCGGACCTTAGTTGTGCCAGAATTAACCGGGTGTGCCTAGGAAGAAGCGTCTCTCCGAAATTACAGGAGGATGTTGTTGCAGGACTTTATTGCATCTGTTGCCATTTATCTGATTGAATGACGTCTTGGATGCCATCACGATAGCCTCTAAAGTCCTGCTGGATGTGTCGCGGAGGTGGATCTGCTATCACTTTGTGATGGTTAGGATGACACGGCAGGTAGCATGCCAGCAGGAACTGTCTCCTCATGGAGGTGACCGACGCTCGTCATCTGGACACAGCCGCTCGCAATTCGGAGTGCATTATTTTGGGTTGTTTGCAAGGATCTCCTTTGTGTGTCGCTAAGTAAAGAAGTCCAGACTGGGGCAACAGGAGGTGCCAACCAAAGCTTTCAGAACTTTATTCCTAGCATTCACCTTCTGGTTGATGTAGTTCGAATACGAGGAGAAATGAAGTAGGCTATCGAAGACCACCCCAAGGATTTTCGGATTAGGGACGGTGGGGATGTGCCTACCTTCAACGGAAATTTCAAGTTCTAGATTGTCTTCTCGCGTCCAGGAAGTGAAAAGTGACACAGTAGACTTTGCAGTGGATAATTTTGGATTGCGCTCCCGGAAGAAGTTGGTGATGGTGGCTAAATAGTTGGAAATTCTTGCACTTCGTCGTCAATGTTAACGCCGGACGAAATAATCGTACGGTCATCGGCGTACGACACCACTGAAACATCTGGTGGAGGAATGAGGAGTTTCGCAAGATAGATGTTGAACAAAATGGGAGATAGGACACCACCTTGCGGTACTCCCATTTTGGATCATGCAATATTTGGATTTTTGGCCACGGAACTCAATGAAGCCCTGCCGCCCATTAACGTAGTTCGCAAGCCAACGCTTGATATCACTCGGAAGGGTGGAATTTGTGATGTCGGATATCAGCTCGGAATGATCGACCGTATCAAACGCCTTGGGCAGATCTAAAGCTGCCACAATGGTCTGTTCAGGTGGTCATCGCTGATTGAGGCCTTTCGCAATCTTGGAAGTAATTTCATGCAAAGATGTCGTTGTGCTATATGATTCGCTGAAACCGTGTTGGTGGGAAGCAAGAACGAAATGCTGTTTCAGGGACGGGAGCAAAAGAGACTCTAAAACCTTGCTCCAAGCTTCTTTAACATGAACATGGATATGCCGTCAGGACCAAGGGCTTTGGATGGCTTGGATTTGGAGATAATTTCCTCTACCTCGCTGGATGTAAATGATAGTGGCTGCAAGTCTCTTTTAAGATTCTTAGATCTCCGGATAACTGCTCGTTTGGTCCTGTTCTGCGAAGATGGATGCTCAATGAATTGGCAGCAGAACTGGAATGCACATTTTTTTGGCATCAGAATGTTGGATGTTTTTGAAAGAAATAGCAGGGAGATTTTTATTATTATTTTTAAAAATAAAGGTTGTAGCATATGCTGATGATGTAGTCTTGCTAGTCGGTGCCCTTTTAACATTGAGGAACACACTAATGTTGAGGTACGCGCTAAAAAAGGACTAAAATCAATCTACTACTGCAAGAACTCTATAGGTAAGAGTTGGGGACTAAAACCAGAGATCATACACTGGCTGTATGTAACGGCTGTATTCCCCATTCTAACATATGGTTGCCTTGTATGGTGACAAAGGGTCAACAAGAATATACTGATGGTTTTACATATTTTTCCTTAACATCAGCCTAGAAATTTCTAACATTGTAAAAATTAGCTGTTCTACGACCGCATTAAACATTAAATTATTTAGGTTAACATTAAAAATATAGTTTGCCACAGAAATATGTAATAAATAAAAAATCCACATTCAAACAATTTGGTTTTAATGAGCACATATTGTGGGCTAGGCAGTGTTTTAGCATCCGCCAAATTCTATAATGGTTATATACGCGTTATGCTTGGTTGACAGTTCATGTTTTGGCTGTTAATAATTATAATAATGGAAGCGTTTGAATTCCACCTAATAGTATTTGTATGTTCTTCAATGGAAATTGTTTAAAAAACGAACTCAGAGAAAAGTCGACAGAAAATTTTTATTACAAATGTATGTACATAGATTGCGTGCCATCGTCAAATTGTCGTAAAAAGTATGTTCTGGACCATTTCCTGAAAGTGATGTCATTGATATCGAATATCAAATATTTAAAACAAGTGGCATTGATAATAAGCAATTGTATTGTATTTGTATTTGTTTTTTGTTATATTTTTATACTATTTACCTTTGAATACTATATATGACTGGGTAATGCGCAAACAGGCGTTATATTTTTGTTTTGTTCTGTTTTTTTCTTTCCTCCACTCAGTTAAGAGGACAGTGTTTATTGCTTAACACTTAATAAAATATTAATTCTACAAAAAAATAAAAACAACCTTATTTAACCCCACATTACTCCCATTTTACAAATATCAGCAGCAGCACAAGGCAGGCAGTTTGTAAAATGCGACAAAGCTTTGTTATTGTTGTTAAGTTTATAAGTCATTGCATGACTGTTGTGGTCTCGCATGTCATTGTGTATACTAAAGGTCTAGTTTTATTTCTTGTCTTGTCTTTTGTTCCCTTTTTTGTGACAACATTAATACCAGCAGGATGACATGGATCAATGGGTATCGGATACATTTTATTCCTATTTTCCCGGTTTCAATAATGAATATCAAAAACGTCAATTGTATTTGCAACAAAAACAACGTGAAAATCAGGAAAATTTTTTAAAACATCAACATGTAAGTTATATCATTATTAATTCAGCACATATGAAAATGTGTGTGATAAATTTTATTTTTATTTTCTCCAAAACAGATGTTTAAAGCTTCCCGAAGTCCTCGTAAACAACAGAGAGAACCATTTACAAATAGATCATGGTCAAATAATTCGGAAACATCTAGCGGTATTGATGTCATTAAAAATGACAATGGCGACTTATCGAAAAGAACGCAAAACGATGATGAGGGTGCCCTTTCGCCGGCAAACACCATACGTCCCGGTTCTACACGTTATAAACTATTACAAGATTTACGTCATACAAGTCTGTCAAATGAAGCATCGTTGGATCCCCCAGGAATTATGAATACAAATCGTAAATATGCTGAGGTAAATTAAAATTAGTAATACTGATGTTATAATTTCAATTCGTTGGTCATATCGATCTCAGAACGGTTGGGAATGTTGAGAAAGCTGTGAACTATGAATAAGGTTCTTTAACATACCCTCGTCGGAAACTCCCCCAAAACAATTAGGTTTTTGACAAGATAGCAATTCCCATTAATCAATTCGAAAATTACGCACATTTTACTCAAATACATATAAAATGTCAAAATTTTCTTCTCAAAAAAGTTCAGAATTTTTTATCAGCATTAGTAAGGATGTACGTAAAAATAATATATATTCTTGAAAATAACTATATATGGTTATAATATTGAAATAAATGACGTTTACTACATTTTAGTATAGTATATGACGTTTTCGACGTTTACAACTTTTTGACAGTCGAAAACCTAAAAATACGTCAAACGGACCATCCCTGCACTATACTCATCGACATATGTTTCGGACCAAGGAGAGGAGAAGCTGAATAAAGGTACAAAAGCTTCCCAAAACTGGTATGGACAATAAATAGCTTTCACCATACAAATCCCCTGAGCCAGATGGTATAATACGACCATGTTGCAGCATGCAGATGATCGTATATTGGTCACGATGCAGGGGATTTTCAGGGCTTGTCTCTTTTTATCGTACACACCAAGTCTACGGACAGGGGTAACTGTGACCTTTATCGAGAGGTTGGGAAGCTGAGGACTATAGACCGAGTGACTTTCTACTCAAGAAATTCCGGTTACACATTGACTTTAAAGCTGCTCTACGTTATATACGACAGAACGCAAAATTTTATTGGGTTCCTGGACAAAGTGACTTGATGGGAGTGAAATAGCTGAAGAACTTGCTCGAGGCGGTTCGCAGTCGTCCAGTTTACGGATTGAGGGATCTATACAACCTCCTATTGATTATTTCATTGGCAAAAATGAGAAAGCCGACAGCAGATGGTCAGCAAAACCTGGATGCAGAATTTTAAAAACTGTCTGGCCTGAGTTCTTACATCATAAAACTACTTCGCTACTGTCATAACTGGCCACAGTGATCACTCACTTCCAAATGGGACATTAATGGGGATGAGGTAGAGTTAGAAACCTTTAAACATATACTATGCACTTGTCCATGGCTAAGAAGCAGAAGACATCGACTGGCTCTATGACGAGTACAAATGTCTCCGAGAGATAATGCCGCAGGAACTACTACAAAATCTAACCTTAACTGATGATGAGTTGGACTCTACGTTGATACCGGCAAAGTCTGCACAGAAAGATTGCTGTGGCTCCAACGAATGATTGTTGTTGCTACTGCAGTACAAATTTACCCTATCGAAATTCTTTTGAAATATAGTCTGAATACAGCTGGATGACCGGTATGGCTATACTGTCATAGTTTCAAACCGAATGACAATATTAAAGTATCCTCAATATTATAAAAATAAAAAATATAAAAAAAATAATATAAAAATCTGGTTACTTTGGTGGAGTAAATTTCCGCCGGACAGTCCGAAAATGTTTATTTAAGAACGCTTTTCATCGAGAGCTCCAGATGGAGAGGATCTTCCTCCCGAAAAAAATAGATGCTTCATCAAAATCCTCTAAGGAGATTCCGGAAACGAGCAGAGTTGTAGAGTATCGTTATATGAAAGCTACTGCAGTACAAATTTACCCTATCGAAATTCTTTTGAAATACAGTCTGAATACAGCAGAATGACCGGTATGGCTATACTGTCATAGTTTCAAACCGAATGACAATATTAATGTATCCTCAATATTATGACGGGGGTTATAAAAATCTGGTTACTTTGGTGGAGTAAATTTCCGCCGGACAGTCCGGAAATGTTTATTTAATTTGCAATATACATTTATCCGAATTAAGATCTGCTATAAAAATCTGATATAAGAGTCGTGGCCATGAAAAAAACTTTCAAAACCCGAAAGCGAAAGCTTTTCAATCTAAATTGATCACTTCCATTACATATTAAAACTAAAGTTGTCTATGCTATTATTATGCCAGTGATTTTGTATTGCATAGAAGTATACTCTGGGACAGTAGGTATTGTCATGAGAAAGTTACGTGGGGTGTTGAATAGTGTTGTACGGTTCATATATTCTGTTAAAGGTCGACAACACTTGTCCGGCTATATTATCCAGTTTTTAGGGTATTCTTTTTTCACTTATATTAATATTAGATTGCTGTTACATTTTTATAGAACACAAAAATGTATGAAACCTGAATTTGTGTGCAAATTATTCAGTTTTGGAAGATCTGTTAGAAACCCACAGATCATAATTCCACGCCTATCCTCCTATTTAAGTCAAGCATTTCATGTCAGAGGTGTGCGTCTTTATAATTGTTTACCATATTCATTAAAGTCTTTTTCGTTATGTACTAAAAGTTATAAAAAAACTTCTGGATCATTATTTAACTCTATAATACATATTATACTTTTTAATATTTACATAACTGTAAGTGTTGTATAAGATATCAATATGTTTTGTATGTTGTCATCTCTTAAATATATGTATATACTTTTATCGGTTTTAATTAATAAGTGATAATAAGTGTTTTTAAGAGAGGACGATATTATAGTAGTACGAATCAGGTTTACTTTTCGTGAAGCATATATATGTTTTTATTTGCGTAATTGGGATATTAATTTTAATTTTTAGGTTTAATTTTAATTATTAAGATTTAATTTAATGGGCTAGATAGCCTGGTAACAAGTCTTTGCAAATAAATAATAATAATAATACGTCTGTAAAGAGGACATTACTGAATATTGTTGTAATAAACAATAAAACACATTTATTGATGATTACAGAACGAATCGATTTCGATTAATGAATAGCGTTATTGCAGGACGAGGCAGCGAGAAAAAAGGCCTATCAACGTGAACTTATACAACAGATAGAAGATAAACGACGTAGCATTAAATTACTCAAGGAAAAAGAGCAGGAGCAGGAACAAATTCTAACACGGCGCCTACAGGAACAATTGAAAACCATTAAACTGGAAGAACAATTGGAAAAGGAAAGAATGAAGGCAACAGAGGTACACTATAATTCAAAAATAAAATTCAATAACCACTTTCAAATTTATGTAAATCGCAAATCGTCAAATTCCAGTTACGCTATAAAGCCGAACAAAATCGTTATATGAGAAATCATATGTTGGCAAAATTAGAAAACGATACAAAACTATTACCACCCGAACGTGTAACACCTCCAACGCCACAAGCCGAACAAAAACGCAACAAAGAAAATATTTCCTCCAATTGGGATGACAACAAGGTATACAAATATTTTAGTAATTCGGCCAAAAATGAATATAATTATCGCCAAAGATCTCGTCGTATGCCAGCCAATATAGATTTTCCCAAAATCGAAAAAGAATGTTTTCATTTGAGTGAGAAAATATGTCCGATATGTGACCAGCCGTTGAGGGAATATCAACATCATTTTTGTCTACGCTGTCAAAGTCGCATGACACTGCCAATAAATGAGACGGAGGCGGCGGATACGTCCACAGCATCATCCTACAACAGTCATGTGGATCGAAATATAATATTGGTTTGCAATAATTGTGAACGTTTGTATACTCTATGTCCCAGTTGTTTAGATAAAACCGATACATGTCGTGCTTGCCAGAATACCCGTAATGTTTGTATGCATTGTCGCAAGAATTTGTGTGCATTTTGTTTAGAAGAAATATCAACAAATAAAAATATCGAAAATGAACACGTAAATGATCGAGTGGATAATGTGGTGAGTATCATGGGGAAGATAGAGGTGGGTGTGTGGTGGAACTCAACTCCTTCCGAATTTTTTTTATTATTTTTGTAATATTTTTTATTTTTATTTGATATCGAAACGAGTTCCATTGCACATCTAAAAGTTTTTAATATGGAATTAATTTGCATCTTTCTTAAATACGATTTAAAGATGAAAACTCCACTACAAATTGTCACGAATGATGAAATGGAACCAAGTGATGATAATAAATGTTCACAAACCGGTAACAATTTAAATCCAAATGTGAAAGACCATCAACCAACACATGTTCGAGAATTTGTTTCATTTGGATCGGATCACAATATACCCACCAGCACCACTAATAACAATAATATAAATAATGATGATATTGAAAAACCATATGCAAAGAACGTAAATAATCTACATAAACCCGAACACAACACTGACATTTTTATCGAAAGTGAAGAAAATATTGAACGATTACGTCGACAAACGGATAAACGTTTAATGGGCTATTTTAAAAATTATGGCGAACTTGCATCCAAATCACGCGGAACTCAGACTACCCCAATGACAACTGCTCGCCGGGATATTGTCCTAAGGGGTGGTAATAATTTCTCAATACCAATTTTGTGTGACATGCCGAAGATGACACGAAGAGAAACAACCACAACCAAACGTGATAAACAAATATCAAATGAATTGGAAAACTTGAAATATCGATGGGATGTAAGTTTGGAAATTATATCATCTTTTGTTTTTTGTTTATGTTAAGAAATTACTCGATTTTAGAAAAGTTAGATCGAGAATTTAAAAGACTGTAGTAAATTCACTTTTAAAGAATATTTCCAGAAATTTATTGATTAATGCAAATGCCAATTGTATTTGCATATGTTCAGAAAAATGAATTTGCTGGAAGTAGAAGAAAAGAATGGTTGGTTAGTGAAATACTTGCTGCTGCGATGTTGTTCGATCTGGAGTTAAAACAGAAGAGAGTGAAAAAGTATCAGCGCAAAAGTGTAGAACCCAAACTATTTTAACTCAAAGAATTATTGAGTTTGAATGCTGTGCTGATTTACCCGAAACACCTGAGCCTCAATTTATGATGTGCTTATTTTTAATAAGTTTCATAGTAGTGACACACTATGTTAACAGAGGCTCAGATGTTTACGTGGGGATAAACCCAAAGCAGAAACAAAAAAAATATTTTATGACCCCTCGTTGTTGAGTACAGTCAAGACGGCGCGGCTGGGGCAGCGACGTAACGCGGTCCAGACAACTGAGCAAGTAACACTTATTCTTTTCTTCTACTTGTTACAGCGTTGATTAATATTATAAGTACATGAATTGATTTTTATAAATATATTAAAAATAATAATACAATGAATTTATATTTAATTTCAAATAATATTTCCACAACATACTCCCCCCTTATGAACAACTGTTCATAGATGTGTTGATATAAAGGCGGCCAATCGATGGGAGTGTTATTCGAACTTTTAAGTTCAGCTATGCTCCGACTCACAGCTTAAATACTTTGGCTCCACCTTTCAGGAAAATACGTTGAGGGAATGTTTTTTTTAATAAGACATTATGAGTATTTAATTACAGCACTTTGATTTCGTCCTGGGAATCACATTCTGGAAGGAAACAAATTTTACATCACTTCCAGGATGAACATCGGTAATTCGTCCAAGAAGCCATTGCCCTGGACCACAGCGTTCATCTGCAATAAGCACCAGATCACCAATTTTGGCATTTCGCTTCTCATCCAACCATTTTGGACGGGACTGTAGTCGATTTAGATATTCGCTATGCCAACGTTTCCAAAAGTGCTGCTTCAATCTTTCCAAACGTTTCCATTTATCCAGTCGGTTCTCATTGACGTCCATTAGGTTTTCTTCTTGGATACAATTTGTAGGTTCGCCTATTAAAAAATGGGCTGGAGTCAGAGCATCGTAGTCCGAGGGATCAGATGACAAAGGACATAAAGGTCGCGAATTTAAACAGCTTTCAATTTGAGATAATAAAGTAGAAAGTTCCTCAAAACTTAGTACTCTATCGCCAACAATACGTTTTAGGTGATATTTGACGGATTTTACGCCTGCCTCCCATAGTCCTCCAAAGTTTGGTGAGGCAGGAGGAATAAAGTGCCATGTGGTACCATTTTTATTTAGAATATGGCGTAGTTCTTCTGGCAACGACTTTGTGGACTTATGGTGCAGAACTCGGAGTTCCTTAGACGCACCAACGAAATTTGTTCCACAATCTGAGTAAATGTCAGTACATTCACCTCGGCGAGAGATAAAACGCCTGAACGCTGCTAGAAAAGCTGTTGTTGTGAGATCCGATACAGCTTCCAGATGTAATGCCTTGGTTACCATACATACAAACAAACAAAGGTAACCTTTGGATATCACAGAGGACCGAAGAGTAGAATTCTTTATCATTATTGGACCAGCATAATCAACCCCGCTATGCTTAAATGGCCGTGTAGCATGTAGGCGAACAGATGGCAGATTTCCCATAATTTGTTGAGAAGTTTTTGCAGAATATCTAAAGCACTTCAAGCACCGTGAAATTATATTCTTTGCCAGTTGGGTCCCGGATAATATCCAAAACGATCTGTTGACATAAGACATAGTAAGAGTAATGCCGCCATGTAGTGTTCTTTCATGAGCATCTCTGATGATCAGAGTAGATAGAGGATTACTTTTTGATAAGACAATGGGATGCATTGCGTTGAACTCCAAACTAGAGTTTTGTAGTCGGCCACCAACACGTATAATACCCTTATCGTCGAGAAAAGGCATGAGTTTTAACAAAGGACTTTGTTTTAAAGGCCTTTTTGTAGAAAGAAATTTTATTTCTTGCGGAAAATCAGCTTCTTGTACTTCCTTTACAAAAAAGTGAAGAGTGTTTCTTTTTTCGTTAGCTGTTAAGCCTCCCATTTTCCTTTTTTTTGGATTTCTAATATTAAATATAAACCGAAAACAGTAAGATATATTTCTCAACAATCTGTTCAAATCTGAATACATATTAAGCCAAATGTTATACTCCTTTTTAATCAAATTATGTATTGATATATTCGGTTTCCTTTCTTCCTCATTGGTACCAAGATATGGAAGAGGTTTAGGCCAGGAGGAAGGTGGCTATACAAAAACTGTGGTCCAGACCACCACATTTTATGATTTAATTATTCCTGAGCTGATATACCCCTTGACGCGCAGTCAGCGGGGTTAAGGGCGGATGGTACATAATTCCATTGAAGAGGACTACTAAATCTTTGTATGTCTGCTACTCTATTACCCACGTATACTGACCACTTTGAAGGGGGTTTTCTAATCCAGCTCAAGACCGTAGCACTATCGCTCCAATAATAAATGTTTTGGATGTTATAGTCTGTTAATGAGTTTTTAACACTATCGGTTAAATGCACTAGTAATTTTGCGGCACAAAGCTCCAATCGTGGGATAGTCACTGTTTTAATTGGGGAAACCTTCGATTTTGCTTGCAATATTGATACCGTTATAACATTAGGAGACAAAACTCTAGCGTATACAACAGCGGTATAAGCTTCTGTAGACGCATCACAAAAACAGTGAAGTTCAATTTGAGACTGTCGAGACCATTTTATCCATCTGGGGATTTTGACCTTTGTTAGATCTCTCAAAGAGTATCTATGTCTCGTCCAAGCTTCTTCCAACTCTGTCGGTAATTTTTCGTCCCAGTCTATTACATGCTCCCAGAGTTTTTTAAATAGAGATTTTGAAACTAATGTAGTGGGTGTAAGCCAACCCAGGGGATCGTATAATCTAGCCGACTCAGATAGGATTGATCTTTTGGAGATATTTGGATTTTCATCCAGATTTACTTTGAAAGATAATGAATCGCTACGCGTATTCCATTGGACTCCAAGAGTTTTTATGACGTTGTCCTTGTCAAAGCCAATTGTCAAGGAAGGATCCCGACATAATTCTGGAATTTCATGTAGTAGTTTTTCAGAGTTCGAGCTCCATTTTCGAAGGTTGCAGCCACCTAACTTTAGCAGCTTGCATAAGTCATTATATAAAACTTTGGCTTCTTCAAGAGTTTCAGCCCCAGATATAATGTCATCGACATACGAATCTGTTACTAAAACTTTGGCAGCCTTTGGGAAATCATGTTGGAAGTCTTCGGACAGTTTATGTAGGACACGGATAGCTAAATAAGGTGCACTGGTAGTACCACAGGTGACAGTGTTGAGTTCATAAATAGATATTTGATCAGAAGGATTGTACCTCCACAAAATCTGTTGAAATGGCCTATGTTCAGAGTTTACGTCAATTTGACGGAACATTTTTTCGATATCTGCACTAAATCCGATTTTGTGAAAACGCCATTTTGTAATTATCGAAGAAATTTCGTTTTGTAGTGCAGGACCTGGAGCTAGTTCATCATTAAGAGGTTTACAATTCGGAGAGTGGCTACTGCCATCAAATACCACACGAAGTTTGGTTGTGCTACTATCTTCTTTAAAGACCCCATGATGAGGGAGAAAGTAGGAGTTTTGCCTTATATCTTCAGGATATTTACCGACTTTGGTCATATGACCTAACGTTTCATATTCCTTCATAAACGTTTTATAAGAATGTTCAAACTCAGAACGCTTGGAAAATGAAATTTCTAAGTGCCTCAACCTTTTGAATGCATTCAGAGCATTATTTTGTAAATTGGGAGCTTCATTTGAGGACAATATGGATTTGAATGGCAAATTCACGAGGTAGCGTCCGTTTTCTTGTCTTTCTGTCGAAGCTTTAAAATAGTTGTCGCATGCTATTTCCTCCTGAGTAAGATTTCTTTTTGAAGACACTTCTTCTTGTTCCCAGAATGATCTTAATATTGTCTCTAAATTGGTATTATGTATATGAATCTTATGAGATGATGGATTATCACATGTTCCCGAAAAAACCCAGCCGAAGTGAGTATTTTGAAAGAAAAGTCCATTGTGGACAAACGACTGAGACGGAATTTTAATTTTTGAGCATATGTCAGATCCTAGGATAATATCAATTTTATCTGCTTTATAAAATAAAGGATCAGCTAACTCTTCAGAATTTATTTTAGGCATAGACACGTAGTGGAAGTGATGCAAATGTGGTATAGGTTGGTAATGTGGTATAGTCACTTTTTTTTGTAAACTGAAAATTTTTGAATAACTGAAACATGTTCTATAGTTTGCTGTTCTCAAAAAAATAAGATAGCAATGACCTGTTTAATTTATTTAAATCACGTTGAGAATCAGTACCAAAAATAAAATTTTTCGTGAAATTGACTTTTTTTCGGTTGAAGTTTAAAAATAATTTTTTGTTTTACGGATGTACTTTAATCGTTATTACTAACGCATTAAAATAATCAGTATGAACTAAAAATCAAATAATATGCGCGATTGCACCACATAATCACCAATTTGAAAAAAAAACTAGACATTTCTTCAGTAAACACAAGTGTAGGTAATGTGGTATACCTTGATTCTGCATGAAAAAAGGCCAGCACTAGACAAAATCTCATTACTATGTGAAACATTTGTACTCTACGAGAGTCGACCATGAATCACAAGGATGAAAAACAAAGGCTATGAGTTTTAACAACTCCATACAACAATTAATTATTACCATGTGTAGACATTATTATATAATAAAAATTAAAGTTGCACTCAACGTATCCGTTAAAAATCTTAACAGCCATAAATCTCGAGCTAATTCGCATTCATTAAAAACAATAAATTATATAAGTTATCAATTGGAAGTGAAAATTATACTACACCACATTAACATCATGTGGTATACCACATTACCTGCACTTTTTTTAAAATCAATTTTTATGGGATTTCAAATATTTTCTCAAATATCTCTTAAATTGTTAGAATAATATTATTTTCAAATTGATACATGGAAAGACAACACATGTAGCATGTTAAGTGCAAAATTTCAATTTAATCGGATAAAAAATAAAAATTTGGCAATCTAAAAACAAATGGGTATACCACATTTGCATCA
>NW_026887372.1:0-84997 GCF_032173495.1 Musca vetustissima
AGGGGCTACGGCTAAGCCTAAATGCGGGCTATAGTTCAAATATAGTTCATTATCGAACCGTACGTTCTAGTTTTTTATTTCGATATCCTTCGCAGGTGAAATGATTACAACAGAGTGTTAGAACCAAACCCAAAACGCGGAAAAATCAGATAATTATATTAATATAAAAAATGGGGTTATATGGGGACTACGCCTAAAAGGGGTTGACTATTAATAATTTTTGGTAGGGAGATTTGTTTCCATATACGGCTACAAAATACCAAATTTCAGTGATTTCGGTTGAAAACGCGCTCAAGAACCTCCAAATGCCGAAATTTGGGAGTACCTTTATATGGGGGCTACCAGAAAAAAATTCTCTTATATTTATAATTTTTAGTGGAGATATTTGGTACCCAATAAGAATCCAATACACCAAATTTCAGCGAATTTGGTTGAAAAACGCGCTCAAGAACCCCAAAATACCGAAATTTGGGGATACCCTTATATGGGAGCTTCCAGAAAAAATGGACTTATATTTATAATTTTTAGTAGAGATATTTGGTACCCAATAAAAACCCAATGTACCGAATTTCAGCGAATTCGGTTGAAAAACGAGCTCAAGAACCCCAAAATACCGAAAATTGGGGGTACCCTTATATGGAGGGCTACCAGAAAAAATGGACCTATATTCATAATTTTTTGTGGAGTGATTTGGAACCTATTTAGAACTCAAAGTACTAAATTACAGCCAATTCGGCGGAAAAATACGACCAAAACCCCCAAAATACTGAAAATTAGGAGGTACCGTTATATGGGGGCTAACAGAAAAAGTGGACCTATATTTATATTTTTTGTGGCGACATTTAGTATTCAATAAGAAACCAATGTACCAAATTTCAGGGAATTCGGTTGAAAAACGCGCTCAAGAACCCCAAAATACCGAAAATTTGGGGGTACCCTTATATGGGAGCTATGCCTAAACGTGGACCGATATATCCTATCTTCGAACTTGACCTGCCTGCAGACAAAAGACAACCCTATGCAAAATTTCAGCACCCAATCTAAATTCCTTCGGAAGTTAGCGTGATTACAACAGACGGACGGACATGGCTAATCATCTTAGAATTTTACCCTGATCAAGAATATATATACTTTATAGGTCGGAAATGAATATTTCGGTGAGTTACAAACGGAAAGACAAAATTAATATACCCTCCATACTATGGTGGAGGGTATAAAAATGGGTTGAGGGGTCTTGTTAATTGCCCACACTTGGAAAAAAATAGTACTATGAAAAAGGAACGAAAAAGAAAACCAACCCTCCTAATGTTGACGACTCCCGCAGATGTATAAAGGACCACGATATGCGAATCTGCACTTGGAATGTGCGCACGTTGTACAGGGTTGTACAGGCGCAGTTTTCGCTTTGGCGGCAGTATTCAACAGGTACAAAGCCGATATTATTGCCTTACTGGAAATGCGATGCAAAGGGACAGACGTAAGTAAATCAAATGATTACGCAATATATTATAGCTGCCATGAAACGAGACATGAATTTGGCTGATGATTTATGGTATACAGGAGAATAAAAGACCTCGTCCCAAATTCACTCCAGTAGATGAGCGAATTGCCTTAATCCCCATAAAAGCGAAGTTCTTCTACATCAGTCTTATTTGCGCCCAACCTCCAACCGAAGACAAAGATGAGCAGACCAAAGACATATTTCACGAGCCCCTAGAAACAGCATAATGTTGATGTTGATTGACTTAGTGACAGCAAAAACCATGGTACTTAGCAGCACCACCTGGCTTTCTCCCGATCAACAAACGAGAAATCAATTTAGATCATGTTGTAATAGACGGCAGGCAGTCATCCTGTATTTTAGACATTCGATAGATCCGAGGAGCGAATATGGCTCCGATCCAAGGCAACAGGTAACAGAAGGGCAAAGAATTGCCCAGAAGAAACGTATTTTCAAAAATGAAGAGGAATGAACAAGAAAAACATGAGCAAATCGATATGTACAGGAGTTGAAATTAAGTCCGGAAATTTTACCAACACATCCTCCAACATCCTCCTGAAGAGATGAAGATGGAAACCTGATGACAGATGCAGATAGCGTGTTTAGGATCTGGGCGTAGCATTTTGAAAAGCTTCTGGCATCAAATAGTGGCGGTGAAAAAGATGCCCCAAAACCAATAAGAGATGACGGACGTGTATACCACCAAGATGAGGTCAGAATAGCAATTAATCGGCTGAATAACAATAACGCAGCAGTTGCCAATGGATTACCAGCCGAACTATTCAAGACCGGTGGTCAGATGCTGGTCAGGAGCATGCACCAGAGGAATGCATACTCAATGATTGGAACTTAAGAATCCTGTATCTGGTGCACAAAAAAGAAAATAAGACGATACGTGCCATCTATGGATGAATTAGTCTTCTTCCCATCGCATATAAAGTGTTATCTAGAGTGATGTGTGAATGAATTAAGAGCCAATGGTAAATTATATAATGCGGCTTCAGACCTGACAAATCCAGCATTGACCAGATTTTCACTCTACGTCAAATCCTGGAAAAGACCCACGAAAAACACATCGACACATTCCATCTATTCGTCGACTATAAAGCCGCATTCAGAAAGGACCTTTTGGAGTCCTTCAATACGTAACAAGGATTCAGACAAAGAAATGACACTCTGTACACCAAACAACACATTTTACTCGCCAACGCCGATGAAATCGTTGTAATTCGAGCGGTAACAGCCACCTTTGAGCAAATTTGTATTGCAATGCGTAAGAAAATTTGTATCGCATCGCGTAATTGGTACTCTCTAATTCGTTTTCGTATCTCCTTTCGCATCTACTTTATGCAAATGTGGCATCACCGCAATCTGTAATACGAAAACGCATGTCAAACTCGTTCGTTAAACGCAAATATCTTGCGTTAACAAAATAGCAAACGCAAATGAAGTGAAACATGTAAGTAAGCACAATTAAAGGTTTAATTTATATCTAAATTGTTAATTATTTTAATTGAAAGCCAAAAAAGGTACAGTTGCAGACTCAGCCAACCCAGTAGTCAGTTCCAACCCAGTAGATTTTATGGTGCAACACAGCGGTTTGGCACAGGGACAAATGCGAAACAACGCGCCAACAATTTGTAGACAAAACTGGATGATGACCTCAATTCAAATGGACCTCCTGTAAGAGATGTCGCTGGTTGGAAAAATTAATGTTTTATATTTTTTATATAAAATGTGAAACAATGTGTGCATATTTACAGGTTGGTGTTGACAACCACCTTGTACAAGCAACTTCAAAGCAGCGGCCACTTTTATTGGAGTTGGAATTACTGGGGTTCTATTTAGAACGACGAGGGCATTTTTAATAGCGTTTACTAAATACATCAACGCATCTTTATTGAGACGAACATTTTGTTCGTTCATCATTTTTGTTTAAAAAAAACACTCGTACCACATAAAAATAGGTTTTTATTTACAAATTTTTGACGTTTCCTTTTGTCATTCTTCGTTATTGTTTACTTTCTGGTGCCAGTGTTGCCCTATTTTCGATTTATTTTGCGAATGCGTTTGCGTGAGCTTTACAGAGTACCAAATTGTACTCTTAACGCATTTAGCTTTCGCATCGCACTTGCTTTCGCAACGCAATACAGAGTACCCCCATGGGTACTTGCGCAAGCAAATGAGACAGCTCTTAGAGTATTTGAGAGAAAATTTCTTCGAAAGATCTGCTTCGACTGTGAATATAACCATCGAATGAACCACGAGTTGTATCATCTATACTCAGATATCGACTAGGGATACGTAGTCGAGCGCAAAAGTCGACTTTTAGACTTTTCGATTTTTGCCTCCAGCCAAAAAGTCGATTTTTATACTTTTCGATTTTTGACTAAAAAGTCGACTTTTCGATTTTGTCAAAACTGATCAAAATCGAGTTTCGACTTTTACTGACTTCTGCAAAATCGACTAAAAATTTGATTTTTTTTATATGAATTATTGTTAACAGATAATTTAAAGTTCCGGAAAGTGTAATTTTTGGGCCATTTGAGATTTGTGATAAAAAAAAAACAAGTATTTATGAAGAAAATCGAAAGTCGATCTTGAAAAATCGACTTTACGATTTTCTCATAGATCAAAAGTCGATTTCGACTTTTAGACTTTTCAATACAAAAAGTTGATTAGTCGAAAGTCCATTTACTTATCCCTAATATCGACATATTCAGACGTATCGAGCTGTAGCGTCTACGGTGGCTAGACCAAGTTGTGGGAATGGATGAGAATGCCTCAGGTCAAAAGGCTTATAAAAGCGAGCCTATTGATGGCTCACGCAGAAGAGGAAGGTCAAACATGCTCTTTCAAATTGGAAAAGCTGCGCACAAGACCGACATGTCTGGAAATCTTTCTTAAGCTCAGCTTATGGAACAAATATTTTGTGGGGGTACTTCAGTACTTTTATGAGTAAAAAGGTACTTAACAAAATACCATTTTGTAATGGAATTTTCATCCCTGTATGGCACTATACATGACTCAAATGAAATGAGGGAGGGTGTATGGAAAATACTTAGAGATTTCGTAAATAATACTGTACTGTTAGAATTATTATAAAGAGAGTCCTTAGATCTCGAATGCAAATGAGCTCATCGCACGCTACCAGATATATTGTATACTGATTATATTCTTGTCAAATAATCAGAGTCTTTTCAATTTTCTAAATTAGATGCAAATCATGTACAGCGAATAAAAATTTTCAAATGTAAATCGATATAATTGTTTTGGAATTTAGTAATATTGATATTAATGTTTCAAAGTTTGCATGTAGTGTAGATAGTAATTACGATATAGGTGCAGTTTTTTTTTATATCATCATAAATATGTGTAGAAGAAATATTTTTTTCTAAGAAGTTGGGTAGTAGAAAACGTGAACAAAAATTAATATATAGAAAACAAATAAAACTTAAACAATTTATTTTATAGTTCAGTAGAAGACATTAACTTTTGGGGCAAAAAATTGCCATAGTGTAATAGTGGTAGTGTTAGTAAGTGTTCGGTATATAGTTGTTGTTGTTCGTGTATAGTTTTTTTATTACATTATTCTGTATTTTGTTTAATAATTCCTTTAAGTTTCTTTTCAAGTAACATGCTTTTTTGTATGTATGGGTGAAAACAGTGTAAACATCAAGTGTAACCATCATCTGTGTGACTTTTGACTAATAGCAATTTGTTCGTCCTTCTTTTTCTGCAAAAGCAGCAGTGAGCTAATGCAAGTTTTCCTTTACATTTCATTTTTCAATGTTCTTCAAAGGAATTCAC
This sequence comes from Musca vetustissima, assembly GCF_032173495.1. Lineage (NCBI taxonomy): Eukaryota > Metazoa > Arthropoda > Insecta > Diptera > Muscidae > Musca > Musca vetustissima. The sequence goes on from NW_026887372.1 coordinate 5,312, forward strand.
AGCCTCTTATAGCATTCATTTTATTATATTTTTCTTGCTTTTATGTAATAAGTTACTTTTACTTTTCATAATTACTTGTATTATAGTTTAGATGAACTAATGGGGTTTGGAATTTTAATTTTGGGAAATTTGGAAAGCATTTTAGCTTTGGCTATTTTTATCAACCATATTTTTTGAAAAATGCTTTGTTTTCTTGGCCTTTGTTTTTGCTGTTTTAATAAAATCATGCCAAATTTATGTTTCTTGTTGCTGTTGTTTGCTATTCGTCTGCTTATTCGCTTATTTTCTCTACAAACTCTTAATATTTTATTTTTTTATTTACTTGTTCACTCATTGTTTTGTTTTATATATCTTTTGTTTTTATTTTCTCTTAAATATTTTTTATTTCTTGTTTTGTTTTTTTTTTTTTTTGCATTATGAAAGCTAACAATGTGGACGGACAAAAATAACTATATATGATTTTTTTTCTTATTTTGTTGTTTTTTATATCAGTTTTTTTCTGGTTTCTTAAATATGATTTCAAAATGTCTGGTATTTGTTTTGTTGGTATTTAATTTTGGATTTTCTGGTTGCTTGTAATACTATTTAGAATTTACGTTGATCGACTTAAATTTCTCTTAAAATATTTGGTTTTTTTTATTTTGTTTTGTTCTCATTTCTACATATTGTAAAAAAGAATAATTTAGAAAAAAATTAATGGGACATTTGATTTAAATATTTTTAGATGCACAATTAGAATACCAAAAAAATATGAAAGTTGAAAAATACATTGAAATCTAACAGAACCCATATAAAAATATCCGCATGTACCGTTCAAATTTCGTATTGTAGAAGAAAGGACACCTAATTTTATACATTCTTATTCTGGACATCTGTTCCGCGTGATATTATTCGCTCTTCCCTTTAAAGATATTCTGAACAACAATGATCATCCAAACATGGCCACATCTGATCAGTATCTCCAGAAAAAAATATGGAAGAAAACTAGAAACAACTAGATTACAATAGGCCAACATAAAATAAATTACAATGAAATAAATTAGAATTAAAAAAATTACAATGTGGCAACAATTTGTCCAGCCAACTACAGTTCTCGTCTTTCTGCTCTACTCTGTTCATACAGAATAGGGGAGCGAGCGAAAGCGAAAAATTTTTCCCTTGCGAATGCCCAGAATTTGGCTAACATTCTCCAAAATAGGAGACGATGATACGCTGATATCGGTACATAGATCCTTAAATTCGAATCTCCTTCACATTAGATTACAACACTTAAATTACGGTCAGGCTGGATGTGTCACAACATGACCCGAACCGATCTCCAGCTACAGCTGACTACATGAACCTATTTGCCGTATGAATAATCCAAGTACATTTTTTCTACACCTATTTCGATTCTTATAGATAATTTAAAATGAATTTTATAACATGTGTCTGATTTTAAATTTTGGCTTACTACCAAAAAATACATAGAAATGGCAAGGAAATACCAGTGAGCGGAGCAGTATAGTCGGACGGGGCCGACCATACGATACCCTACACAACTACCATGGAACTCTCACTTTCTTTGGATGTTTATTCCGAGCCTGGGCAATATTTCGTGATATTTGCACCCTCTTGCCCGATTAGAGGTAAACAGCACCTCTTCCTTACACTGATATATTTTCCGAATATTACGAGTATTCAGTACAGCATTTGTGGTCTATAGATCGACTCGGAAATAATACAAAAAATTAAGTTTTCGGTTCACTTCATTCCAAAATTATTATCTGATCATCACCGAAAATTATAGGCGTTGTCCTTGACCATAACTGGAACCTCGTAGAACATTTCAAAGCAATCAGAGCTATATATTTCCGCTCTCTAGAGTGATAATGGGTAGTATACCCATGGATCAAATTGCACATTTTATTGATTCAATGCCTCGTAGGTGTGCTGCCGTAATAAAAAATAATGGTTCTGATGTCGATTACTTGTAAAATTTGCAAGTAAAAAAAGTTTGGACCAGCCAATTTAGTTTTTCATAGAATATTTTTTATTTCAAAATAAATTTTGCGTTTTTTTAATAAATTACCTTTTTATATCTGAAAAAAATTTTCACTATCAGCCCAACCGTCAAAAATAATTCCGTGCGGAATTTCTTATTCTCCCTTTGTCCCAATCGTACACGGTTTTGAAAAAAAAGGAAAATAAGCTCAATTAGGTGGGACCACCAAATAAGGGCATCACCGAATGAAAAAAACGTTTATTACTAAATTTATCACATTAATATGAATAAAATAATCCATTCATTCTTCAAAATTACTTAAAATTGTTTTGTGCTGTCCAAAAATATGTATGTAAGGCAAAAACCGGCACAGAATTTAAAATACAAAACTGGAACTTTTTGGCACTTTTATCCACTTAGGACAGAGGTGAACTAAATGTTGATTGTGCCATACAAACAACAGAATCCTCTCCAAAAAAACGTAACGCGACACTCAACTTGGTAATCGTTGAAATTGACTTGTTTTTCCTTGTAGGAGTATGTTGCGCCAAAACTTCCAACAAGTATTAGAATGCTGGTTTGTGTCTTTGGACCACATCCGATTCGACAATTTGGAGTCAATTTACAAATGACCGTCTGTTTGACTGGTGCTCACGATACATTTCGAAAGAAGTAGCCGATTTCATGCAAACTTAGCACATCGTAACGTAAGTTCGAAGATGGAAATGATCGAACCACTCCTTCTGGTAGCCCTCCCTCTGGCTACGTTGCTGCGTAGAGTACAGCTAACCGTAGGTTGAGGGTTTATATATATGCCGGCAAATGACCTAAAATAAAACCAGTGAGCGAAGCAGAATATTCAGACGGGCTGATCATACAATACCCTACACAAATACGACTGGACATACGTTTTTCATGACAGTTGCCCATATTTGCGCCTCTAATAATACTAAACACTATTAAAATATATATAATAATATATATGAAAATTTTAGCATATTCGACCACATATGTCAAAATAGTTAAGATGAATTGTGAGATCGTTGCCCGGATCCACTTCTCGGTTAAATTACATGGTGTTCGGATCGTACATATGGTCTATAGAGCGATTAGAATCAGACAAAGATTTTGGTCCATTTTATCCATTAAATATTATCTGATTAATACAGAAAACTATAAGTTCCCCTAGGAACATAAAATATTTTGTAACGTTTGGCGCTATATTTGATAGTGGGAAAAAGTTGGACAATAATTCCCACATTCGAGTATATACATCAACTTGGATAAACTGTGAGCTTCCGCGCTCTACGTTTTTCTGGAGTACATTTTGTCATTTTCACACAAAAGTCTGATGAGTCAATTTAACCGGCCAAATATTAAATGATTTTCATGAAAACATACATGCTTTTTCCTGAGCTGATCCCTTCTCAGTGTAAAATTTAGTCTTGTTCGGGTCATAATTGTCATTTTTCACACAAAAGTCTGAGTCATTTTAACCGACCAAATATTAAATGATATTCATGAAAACATCTATGCTGATCTCTAGAGCGACCAGTTTTAGGTACATTTGAACCTATAGGTGTCGTCTTTGGGCAGAACCGAATCCACATGCAAAGGGCGATTGGTCCAAAACTAAAAATTATAGTGGACAGACGGACGGAGAAACGTGTCTATATCGAATCAGCTAGTCGAAATATATCGATGGTCTTAAAGCACCATTTCGTTGTTTTACAAACTCTTGGGACTATAATATTCCTGACGCCATAGTTGTGAACAGTAAACAAATATAGAAAAAAATGTATTTGTTCCGGAAAAAATGCCCAAAATCCGCCCACGTCCTAAATTTTAAATTTTTTTGCCCACTTTTGGACATATATGCCCACTTTTGGTAACACTGGTGGCGAGATCCGAAACTATAGTCTACCCTGACTTACCTCTAGCTGGACAATGCCATCCTTCCATACTATTTTGCAAGTCAGTCTATTCTGAGAGGTGGCCCTAAAAGAAATTTGTTCTCAGACGAACTCTATTAAATACATTTAAATTTTGTAAGCTCTTATAACGAGTGCGGACCCCGCCATTCGGTTTAATATTTCATACAACAGCTTTAAATAGCTTTGGTTGGAGCTGTGAGATGCATGTCAAAGTGAAATCTTTTAAATTTTTCGTCGCTGACGATTTCAATACATTTCTTTTTTCTATATTCTGAAGTGAAATATTATTCTTGATACAATATTTTTTATAATAGCTCTGTCTGTTTACTCGATATTTGGTAAGAATTGTTACCAAATGTTACTAAATAGTTCCGTTCCAGAACCTAAAAGAATCTACTCATTTTATATGTTTTGCAACTTTTTACTCGAAAACCGTTTCTCAACCCACAAAACTGGTAAAACATTGAATCAAATTTAAGAGAGCACAAAACAAAATGGCGTTCTCTTTGTAAACTTTTTACTCGAGAAATTTGGAATGTTCCCGAACTTTTCAAATTATTTTGTACTCTAAGAGCAATTTTCAGATGTTTCCCTTTACTAGTTTTACTATTAAAAAAAGTAATGGAACAGACTAAATGTTGTCTGTTTACCCAAAAATCCAGTAAAAGAGAGTCAATTGAGAGAGCAAGTTTAACAGTTCAACAACAACAAACTTACTGGAGTTTACTGAAAAAATGTTGTCTGTTTACTTTTCTCAGTATTATCGCAAAAGAGAGTAAAAGCGGCTTACACTCCTAACTAGAACTTATTGAATAAATGTTACTGGAAAAGTAACCAGACACACCTAATATATGAGTTGGGTAATTATCGTAAATACCATTCGGATATTAGAATCATATATATTTTTTAATAATAATTTAAAACAGAAATAAAAAACAAATGCCCCATTAAAAAAAAAAACATTTATCACTAAAAAACATACACCAAGGAAATTAGTAAATGTCAAAACATTTATTTTTTTAATTTATAATTTTGGATGGGAATTTTCTGATAGTGGAAATATATTCCATATATTAGACTAGACTAGCAAGGGTTAGTGTAATAAGGGGTGCTTGGTGAAAGACGAAGATTTATAAATAATTAACAAACAACCCAACTGTAGTTAACTTTCATTATACAAATATACATTTGTTCGGCAGAATTTATATAATAATTAAAAAACAATGTTACATATTTTTTTTATTAAAAATGAAATAACAATATATATGTAAAAATTATGTTATAGAAAAATTCTTGTATAATATTTAGTTTGATAACGGTAAAAAAATAAACTATGGCTATAATAACAAATCAACATAATTTTCTGTGTGTGTGTGTGTGTGAATATTTTTGGTAAATTGGAAAAATAAGTTTATCAGAATTTAGTTTTTACTTTTACCGAGTTGTATTTATGTCTTAGACTAAAATTCATTTAGTAAGAATTTCAAAAAATTGTTTTTTTCTATTTTAAAAGAAAATAAAATTAAAAAAGTAAATATAAATTTGCAACTAGTTAGTTGGTTTTGAAGAGAATTTAATTTTTGTTTACTTTTTGTTAAATTTAAAAGCATTTAAATGTGTTGAATAGTTTTTTTTTAATTTTCATCTTTTTTTAATAAAGAAATGTTTAATTTTATACATAATAGTGTTTTTATATATACTATGTATATATAGTAGAATTTTAAGATTAATAGGTGTATATAAAAAAATTACATTTTTATATATGTATGTTTAGATTCTTTAGATTTATATTTTTCTTTCTTATTTGAGTTTTGTAAAGAAAACTAAAGATATAGTTTTTAAAAAAGGCTTGACATTAGTTTTTTTTTAAATTTTTATTTTAAGTGATTTTTTGCGGGTATTGAAACATTTTTTTTAGCAGTTTAGTGTTTTTTTACAATTAATATAAAACCCAAGGCATTTTCAAAACATTTCTCAACAATTTCAAAATTAGAATCGCGATGTAAATAAATTGGCTTCTCAGTATCTAATTCTATGTTGACCGAATCTAACGGCAAGAAATATTGAGAATCCACATGCTGAAGGGTTACCCTAACTATACATCGGCTTCCAAAAGCTTCCAAAGAAATTGTAGACAAGAAGACGCCAATCCCACGGCGGCTGGTTCTATGTATTGACTCGGAGATGGAATCCGACCAGAGTCTGTTCGTGTGTGCCATTTTTGTCATGGGAGCGGCATTATGTCCCGGAATGTCATCTGAATCATCGTCGTCGGAATACGAGATACCCCCGTAGCCTACTCAACAGCTAAACACGCAGCATTTTACACAGCAAATTGCTGTTCCGAGCCTAGATTTCAATGAGTCGCAGGAGAATAATGGTCGGTGCGATCCAGGAAAACAATCTGACCGAGAACTGCAGCTTACAGCGTTGCGATGGTTACAATGTTGTACGGAAGGATCGTATCAGAAGCGGAGGTGGGGACTTGCATTCTTATTACACCATTCTGTCCACTACAGACCTTACTCGCTTGAGCCAGACTCTAGTGACCCATATATTGAATGTTGTGGGATGTGGCATTCCGTCCTAGGTAATAACCAGAGGGGTACAGAGCTGACCTAGCAAATTGATAACTCAACATGTTGCACGGTTAATGAGGATGCGCACACGAGGATAAGAGGAGATTCTACAGACATTGTGGCACCAGGGGGGTTACTCTGTATTGCGATGCGTGAGAAAAATTGTAACGCATCGCGTAATTGGTACTCTCTAATTCGTTTTCGTATCTCCTTTCGCATCAAGTTTACGCAAATGTGGCATCACCGCACTCTGTAATACGAAAACGCATGTCAAACTCGTTCGTTAAGCGCAAATATCTTGCGTTAATAAAATAGCAAACGCAAAGGAAGCGAAACATATAAGTAAGCTCAATTAAATTTTTTATTTATATATAAATTGTAAATTATTTTAGGTAAAAAGCAAAAAAGTCACAGTTGCAGACTCAGCAACGTCAGTTCCTAACTTAAGTAGATTTTATGGGGCAACACAGTGATTTGGCAAAGGGACAGTTGCAGAGTTCAAATACGAAACAACGCGCCAACAATTTGTGGACAAAACTGTCTGATGACCTCAATTCAAATTGACCTCCTGTAAAAGATGTCGGTGGTTGGAAAAAGTAATGTATTATATTTTTTCATATAAAATGTGAAACTATGTGTGCATATTTACAGGATGGTGTTGATAACCACCTTGTCCAAGCAATTTCAAAGCAGCGGCCTTTTTTATTGGAGTTGGAATTGTTGTGGATCTATTTGGAAAGACGAGCGTTTAATAAATACATAAACGAATCTTTATTGAGACGAACATTTTGTATAAATCTATAAAAATTGAATATTTGAAAACGTTTGTCACATAATTCGTACTTCTATTTTAATACCCGTGGTCACTTAGGGAGAATATATTTGATCGATCTCATAAAATTCTTTTTTTGTTTTTAATTCGTTCATCATTTTTGTTTAAAAAACACTCGTACCACACAAAAATATGTTTTCATTTAAAAATTTTTGACGTTTCCTTTTGTCATTCTTCGTTATTGTTTACTTTGTGGCGACAGTGTTGCCCTACTTTCGATTTAGTTTGCGAATGAGTTTGCTTGAGCGTTACAGAGTACCAAATTGTACTCTTAACGCATTTAGCTTTCGCATCGCACTTGCTTTCGCAACGCAATACAGAGTAACCCCCCAGTAGGCCTATTCTGTAACTTTAAACAACATTCGATATTGTTTAAATTTCTTTTGTTGTTGTAAAAACAATAAAACAAACAAATGAAATTGTTGTAAAATAAACAAAATCGAATGTTGTTAAAAAGTTACAGAATAGGCCCACAGGTCTGATAAATGACGTAAACTTTCAATTTGTCATTTCACTCGGCTCAGTCCACCTTTCTATCATCGTATCCGTCAACAGGCCACCAGAATTCATCACCTCTAAACGCCGAACTTTCCTGAACCATGGGAAAGATGATTGGCCTGGTTTGGCCTAATCACCGCTTCAGAGAGCTGCCTATTCCCTCAGATCCTCGGGTGGCTGGAAGGAATTTCCGTAAAGTCATCGCTACTGCTGCCGCTCACTTCATACCTGCTGGTCGAATACCGGAAGTAAGACCAAACTTCCCAGCACAGGCAACGGTATTGGCTACTGAGCGTGATGAGCTCCGTCGTACGACCCCTGAAGACCCAATGGTACGAGAACTTACACTTAAAATCAACAGACTAGTAGGCGGGCACAAAAGGAAAAAGTGGCTAGACCACCTGAAGCAATGCAACATTGTCACCGGAACAAGTAAATTGTGGGCAACGGTTAAGTCACTCTCGAATCCTGGAAGAAAGGATGATAGGACGGCTGTCACATTTAACGACGTAACTGTGACAGACCCGAAGGGGCGTGCGAGTTATTTTAACCGGCAATTCATAGAGCAGCCCGAGAGTGATAGGGGGAAAAGGATTGTACTACATCGCATAAGGGCACTTCGAGTCGAGGAGGTACCAACACAATTTACGAAAGAGTACGTTAAAGATGTCATTAAAAACGCTAAGTCATCCAAAGTGTTGGTCCAGGAGGGGATATCCAAGGTCAGCTGTGTGAACCCGGAGTTGAGTATTTAACATCGGCCCTCAACTTGTAGTTAACCACATACATAGTTACTGAAGCCTGGAAAATAGGCAGTGTGATCCCTCTCCTGAAGCCTGACAAGGATGCCAGCAGGGGTTAATAGTACAGGCCGATTTCACTCCTGTCGCCAGTAGCAAAGATACTTGAAGCGCTACTCCTTCCATCGTTGGAAAACAGTTTTCCAGTTGCCCAACATCAACATGGATTCCGTAAAATGCAGCATTACCCGCCATTTCCACATATATTAGCAGATGATTTAACCAGAACAGACCGTGCAACCGGACGGTGTTAGTGGCAGTTGACCTATCGAAGGCCTTCGATATAATCAACCATGCCAAGCTGTTCGAAGACATAGAGAAGGGAAATCTACGACCGTGTTTGAAACGTTGGATAATCAACTAAATGTGTGGACGCCAATCGTTTAACCTCAACCTTGCTGATATTCCACAACCACCTGAAGGCATAGAGGTCTAATATTTGCGGATGATTGTACGATCATGGCGACTGGTCCCATTATTGATGACATATGTGAGAGGTTAAATTTCTACATAACTGATCTCGTATATTTCTTCCATCTGAGGAATATGAAAATATACGCCTCAAATTCAACAGCCACACTGTTCACCACATGGGTGGCTGAAATGAAGATCCCACTGAACATAATGGTCGATGAAGATTTCGATTTCGACCACTAACTACCCCAAGATACTAGGAGTAAGGTTCGAAAGCCTTTTCAAGTCGTCTGCGCAAGCCACCGCTTTATGCTTTAAGCTGAGAAGTAGGAACAAGGTCCTCAAGTCGCTTGGTGGCAGCACTTGGGCGCTGATAAAGAAAGCAATAGGTCGGTGGTAGTAGTGGTAAGCTATGCGGCGTCAGTGTGGTTTGCGAATACTGTAGATATCGGATATAAGCACAGATTATCAAAAACACCGAGCTTATACTTTCTATATCCGATAATTCCATATAAGAAAAAAGAAAGAAATCTCCGGCTTTTTTGAGTTTTTTATATCCGAAATCTACTGCATAAGTAATACGCAGTGGAAGAATATCCACATGTCAGACTGCTGGCATGAGAACTGCAATAGGGTGTCTCCGCATGACTCCAGTGGACCATCATCATGAGAAGACGAAGATCTTACCCGTCCATCGACACAATTATATGTTGTTGATGCAGTACTTGTTTGGGTGCTATCGTCAGGACAAAACTCTTCCGCCCAGGCACGTCAGGAATGATCTTCATGATCTTGAGAGAGAGGTCTAAAGGTCCCTAGATCAAGAAGGCTATCAAGCAGGTATGAATGATATTCACAGGGACGCAGTCGCTCAGACAGTAATATCGTGTGCATAGCATAATCGGAGACCACCTCCCATCGATCGCTGCAGAGGTGAATCATCTGCACAGACAAACACCAGTAGTATTAGTTCTACTAAGATCAAGATGGTGCAACCGCCTCAATACCTATTGGACAAGAACTGACGGTTCGATATCTAACACATGTCTTGCATGTGGACTAGGACCAGATGATCATGATCTAGACAGAGAAGTCGAAAGTTATAAACGTGAACCCCTACATCAAGTAGCCTAACAAGCAGATCTGAATGGTATTCTCAGGGACGCAGTCGCTCAGGCAGTAGAGCAATATCGTCCCCATCCATCGCAGCAGAGGAGAAACAGTTGCCCGGACAAACACGATCAGAAAATCAGAATTGTTCAAACGCCTTATTTCCTTTTAGGCTAGAATTGACGGGTCGATTCATAACACATGTCCTGTATGTGAACTTGGACCAGACGACTCGTTGCACCTCTTCAACTGCCCAGCTCAAGCCGACTCAACTCTCGCCGAAGTTTCAAAATTCTTAAATTTGGAGGTAGAAGAAGCAGAACCAGACAACGAATAATCCACCACATGTATTTTGTTGCTAAACAACAACAAGAAGAAGGGATCATTGAGAACAATCCATTACCCATATCAAAGTCCATATATAATCTCATTTAAAGAAACGAATAACCCGAAGGAGACTGGAATTTTTGAAATCATTGACAGAAAAATGTTTTGAAAACGAATCTACGCATAATTCATACGAAAAAAAACAGCATAGATGCCTTGGGGTTTTTAAGGTTTAATATTTTTTTATATAGCTACAATTTAAAAATTACAAATTAAAAAAAAATGTAAAGAGCTTTTCTAAATAGAATACATACAAATATAGTGGTGTATAGGTGTGAAAGGGTGTTATACTTAATAAATATGTATAGATTATTGTTTAATTTTTTAATATATTTAGTTTGGGTTTAGTAAAAAGTGCACGTACATAAAATTCTCTCTCATTTCGATTTCTTTGTAGATTTTTTTTTTTGGTTTATTAATTTGCAGTTTATAGATTACAAATTGAAGAAAAAATAGTGACTAACTAATACTAAGTAATTATATTTATATATATTGTTAATATTATATATGTTTATATTTTTAAATTTTTATATATAGTAATAAAAAAGTGTTTAGAACATTTAAAGAGGTCTTAATTCTCATTTTGTTTAAAGATAAAAACAAATTAAAATATGAAAAAAGAAAATGAAAAAATAATTAAAATATTATTTTACTAAGTAGGGAGGGTTTTTTTTAACAATATTTCTTTTTTCTTATAGAGTGATCTTAATATTAATATTTATATGTGTTTAAAGTGGTTTGGTTTTTCTTTTTCTTTGAATAATAATACTCTCATTAATTAGATAATTATTTTTTAAAGAGTGTGTGTATGTGTGTTTAAGGCTATTTCATTGCCTTCTTGTTATCTTTTTTCTATAATTAAGATAATAGTATTATTAAAATTAATAAATTATATTTTATTTATTTAAGGTTTAATAGTGATTTTGTTGTTGTTTTTTTTTTTTAATTTCTTTCAGTAACAGTAATAATAATAATTTATTATTATAATAGTAATAATAGTTTAAGAGCAGTTTTTTTTTTGTAATATATTTTGTTTTAGTTTTTTTTTTCTTTTTTTATAATATTAAATAGTAATAATTATATAATAGTTATATAGTTTCACTCATTGAAGTAAAGCTTTATTTTTTGAAAAAGATCTCAGTAAAATTCTGAAAATTCATTTTGCCCCAAAGAAATGACAATTTTTGTCCATTCTTTGGTTTGTTTCATTTTTTTATATGTTTTGTTTTGTAAGGGAATAAGGAAGGTTGTAGATTCTTAATGGAGCTAGTTTTAGTAGTACGTTTAAGTAAAATTTTAAGTAGATGTGGACATTTCTTTTTTTAGAGGTTTTTTCGAAATTCCTCTTTTGGGGGGTACGCAAATGTGTGGAAGGTGTTGGGTTTTTTGTTTTGCATTCTCTTAGATACTTAAGAATTCGTTTGTATGTTTGGGGATTTTTTTTTGGTAATTTACACTAATAATTAATTAATTTTCCTTTTCATTGATGATTGTTGTTGTTGGTTATGTCATTATTGACAAGCTCTGTGATGTTGGAGTCATTGTGATGTTCTGTTGTAGTATCACTGTAAGAAAGATATTTGAAAATAATTAATTTGAATGTTTTATTTGGTGATAAAAAAAAAAAAATAATAATAATCTAAATAATAAAATGGAGCTCATTTCTTGAACGTCCAAAAAATTCTTATGGGTCAAAGGGAAAATTAGTCATAGGTGAACATAGGTGCGTTATGGTGTAATGAGTTCTTTGCTAATTATGAGGCAGGAATAAATAGCTTTATGTTTCACTATGGTCTCAGTCAAATTTTATGAGTATTTTTTAAAAAATTTCGTTTTTTTCTATTTCAGTGGCCTTATTTATAAAAAAATAATTAATATTACTCCAATATAAATTTTTATACAAATATTCTACGAAAATAACATTCCTTAACAATAAACAATTTTTCATAAATTAAATTTCCTTTATGTCGATTTTTTTCCCATTTACAAACTCATTTTAATAAATTTTAAAATGTATTTCCACTTACCTCTTTTCGATTGGGCAGGCAATTTCCTGTTGTCCTTGATACTGCAAGTTTTGAAGGTATTCCGCCCTGCGTTGGTGCACCAGCTTCTCTTTTTCGGCTCGTTCTCTCTGAAGTCTATAAAAGCGGAAAAACAAAAAAATATTATTTTTAATATTTTAAAATGTATTCTTTAATAAAAATGTAAACTAAAAATAACAACTAACTTAATTAAAATATAACATAACCAAAGGAAAATAAATCTAGTCGAAAAAAGTCATCCTTTTTATTGCAGAATCTTACCAGCGTTGTTAAATTTCCATCCCATATGCTGTGCATGGAATTGTATGATTTATAATTTTAATTATTTATATTTAATTCAATTTTTTTTTTTTTTTGAGTATATTATTGAATATGTATTGCAGAATAAAGTTAGGAATTGTTTATGCCCAATGAAAATGTATTAATAAACCATATTTAGAAATACAAGTTTCCCACATTAAGATATATTTCAGAATTTAAACCAGTAAGGAATGTTCAAAAGTCGGGCGCGCCGACTATATAATACCCTTCACCACTTTGGGTACATACAATATATGCTCATATATACAATAGACTACATACATATTTGAATTAATTTAAAACAACCTATTCACATACAACACTGAAATCTATGAAAAATTGCATGCCAATCGGGCAGACATGGGTTCTTTGGTGTATCATTTGTATGAAATCGAGCAAACTGATGTATGGGAGCTATATGTAAACCTGGACGTATTTGAGCAACAATTTAGTATGCTGCAGTAAAGTGCTCTGTCCATAATTTATCTCGATCAGAAAAACGCTTATAATTTGGTGCACAATTTGTAGGAATTCAGACGGAAATATAGAAGGGCTATACCAAAATCTGCATACATACATATTTTACAAGGTTCGGTTTGGTACGTTGTGCACAAATTCGTACCAATCGGACAAATTTTAGCTTTTTGGTATACCATTTAGATGAAATTGGATGAAAATATATACGAAAGCTATTTCTAAATCTGAACCGATTTCAACCCAACACGCTATGCTATATTTTATGTTTAGCCATAAAACATAGGATCCTCGGTGCATCATTTGCATAAAATCGAACGAAAAAATATATGGGATATATCTCCCAATTTCAAACAATTTATCCCAATTGAACTAATTTCAACGAAACTTAACACACGTCATTCTAGACTCAATTTAATAAGCTAAACCAAATATTTTTATTAATTTCTCTTTCGAGATGAGCTACATGATCGGAGTTGCAATGAAAAGGAAATATATATATATATATATATATATATATGGGAACGCGTTTCGCCGTTGGTTAAGCGGCTCATCAGGCATATTGGGAAATGTGGATTACAAATGTCTTTACTTGATAAGTTGTATTTATGTCGACTATTGTTGCGAAATTGCATCTACGAATTAAATTCAACCGTGTCAAGGTTCGGACATTTGGCATCACACCAGAACATTCCTTTTTAGAGCAGATTTTTCTTGTAGTGACGGACTTTTTTTCCATACAGACTACAATATTGTTCAAAACGAAAAAGATCTATGGTGATCCGTTAAAATAAATTTAGTCGAATCACACTAAACTCCATGCAATACTCTCTGTCAAATTCCGTTTAAATAGAACAAACATAGGTTCTTCGGTATATGAGAGCAATATCTAAGTCTGAACTGATTTCAAAAACTTCGCATACGTCAATCAGCACCGAATTCAATGCGCAATCTGTCTTAATCGGAACAATAGGGTTCATTATGATCCAAATAAATGACCTGTACCAAATTTCATCCAATTCGGATCATAAATTCGACCTGTACTTTGCTCACAAAAATACATGAACGGACGTACGGACAGACGGACATCCATAAATCGACTCAGAAAGTGATTCTATGTATATTTACCAAGTGAACCATGCGTCTATCTCGATTCCTTTTGCCTGTTACAAACGTATGCGCAAAGACATAATACCCTGTATCACAGAGTGGTAAAGGGTATAAATGTATATTATTTGGAAATATATCTAAAATCGATTCAAATATAAAATAGATTTAGTTAGAGCACATAAGTTAACCTTTGTATTGGTCTACTCTAATAGACCTTGAATATTTTTGAAAAAAATCTACGCTTGTAATTTCCTTTTATCTTATAATATTCAAACGGCTGGCAAATGGACGTGCCTGAAGATTTGTTACTTTGTATATAAGCGCTTGAAGACTCAAAGCATAAGAAAACTAATTGACATACTTTTGTTGTTGTTTTTGTAATTAACCAAAAGCATTCTTTTCTACAGCGGGCATGATTTCCGATGATGATGATGTCCCCTTAGGAAATTATTTCCGAAGATAATGTCCCCTTAAGAAATTTACATTTGTAGCTTCGATTGAACATTTTATTTGAAGAAATGTACGCTTACAGCTTCGATATACATTGGACATTTTCACTAAAAACGATTCAAGCTTGTACATCACATCATGATGTGATACATCATGCAACACAATCTAACAAATTTTTACAGACCATATATTTTCATAACCCACAATATGATTATTATATACAAAACTTGTCTTTTATGCTACTCAATAGTATAGAATATAATATCACAAAAATATACTCACTTAATGCGTGATTGTCGCATGAACTGTTGAATTTTTCTGGCAGCTTGATTTTGTGTCGATTGTGAGTAAGTACGTCTAAAAGAAAAGCAGAAATATTAACCATGGAAATCAATTTAATATATCCTAACCTACTTTAATGGACCCGAAGGACTTGTTTCCTTCGGGGTGCTACACGATTGCGGTGAACTATCAGCATTCTGTTCCTGTTTGGCGAAATTATCAAAAAAGCTTGACAGACACTGGGAATTCGTGCTATCCTGACTGTCGCTATTGTGTAAAGCCGCACCACCTGATGCCATCATAGTGGAGGTGTTTTGAGATTTCTTAAAACGTTTATTACGACAATACGAACGATAACCATGCTGGATGACTAAAGCGGCATTGGTCATTTGACGATAATAGGCAAATTGTTTGTAGCGGCGATAATAGTTTTGTATGACAATGGCGGCGGTACGTTCCTTATTTTGTTCCTCCAACTTCTGGCGGCCCTTGTACGAACGATAAGCCTTTTGTATGCATTTGGCAGCCTCATAGAGTTCTCGTTGTTCGGTGTCTGTAAAAAGTTATTTTTTTTTAATCAGTAAAGGTTTCGAAATCAATGTGTGTTGGAACCCACCTGTTAATGTTAATTTACTAAAATCAGCCTCAAATGGATACTGTGAATTACTGGAGGCATGCAGAAATTCCGTCAGTTGTTTTGTCGATGGTGGCGGACTCGGTGAACTAACTGATGGATCATGACCCAGTATTGAATAGCTGGCCGGTGATTGCAGTGGTCCTGAACTGGCAGGACTTAGACTAGAGCAGGGTGTACTAACTTCATGATAACGATATGTGTGATCGTTGAAGTCGAAATTAAATTCATTATCGAAATGGGCATTGGGCAGTGAATCCAAAAGGGGATCCATAAAACTATCATTTAAACCCGATGATTCGGAATTTAATGGTTCTGTCATGGGGCTACCCAAGACCATCATTTCATCAGCCTCATTCTGAAAGGAATACAAAGGAAATAGAATATTTACTATAATTTTTTGAATACTTGAGAAATGGCGATCTCTTACTTTAATACGTTCTGGCATAGCAGCTATGATATGTTCAGCAAGTGTTAACACTTTGGCATCTGAATCCCCTGTAATTATTATAAGAAAAAATAAGACAGATGTTTAAAATTTCGAAATTATTTGTTAGATATTTTGAACAATTAATCAACATCAACATTTAGTTACAGTTAGACACGCACACAGACACATTGAAATATACAACATGAAAACTACATCAATTGTTAGACAACGATTTAAACGATTTATGTTAAACGAGTAATGAAAATGTATTTACAACAAAAAATCAAGCGTTTTCTTTAAAATATATTAAATTTCGGCACAATGTTTTTACGATATGTAATAAATGAAAAAATATATTTAATTGACAAATAAAAAATGACAAACACTTTGCCATACAGTACCAACAATTTGGGAAGGTCTATTCTTTTTTCGAATAGTTAATAATCGTTCAATCAGTCGGGATCTTTATACTGGGACAATGATATTGGCTACCTAACAGTAGTTTATTCTTTAACACATAACGAAAAATATGAACCTTTATAGAAAAATTTTGGATAAAATATTATAATTACTTCTGTTGAAAATTTCGAAATGGGATGCGATTTTTATATGGTAATGACCTGTGGGGACTATTTCATTGTATGGAACTACGTATATTGAAAATATACTGCAGAGTAACAAATTTAAATACATAATCAAAACAATGTGAACGTATTCAATATTTCGACTGATGCTGGTATGGCTGCCTTGGCACCCTCAATCTTGAACTCTACAAGGCCAGAACTCACTCAACCGAACCATTCTTTTGCGCCAAAGCCCATTATTCCCTTGACAGATGAGAAAGACGTCATTGATACTACTGTAATTAGTGCTACGGTGACTAATACAATAGCTATTCTGGTGACTACTTCAAAACAACGTGAGTCTTCTCAGACGCTGAGTAGTGACGAGAGGAAGAGTATCCAAACTACTTCTTAATTGATAGAATTCCTACATCACGTGCGAAGTCTACCATGGTAGTCCCTTCAAAAGAGGAGACAACTGCAAGTGGCCCGAGCACAACTAGGACGATGGTGGCTAGGATCTTCCCATGCAACTGATAAGGCACAACTTCCCTCTGTAAATCCGTCCACTGCCGAAATGTCGAAACCGAAATCTAAGGTTATGACAATTGGGCAGTTGTTGGTGGATAAACCAAAGATGGTGAACACGAAGCAGGTGTTCACGACATCTGGCTCAACCTCTACGGCAGTTACAACTCCGGGAGCCAAAACTCAAACGCAGCCCACGGCTGTGAAGAGAATAAAATCCTCGGATGAGCAACAACCTGCTGTTAAGAGACCCACGCAGTCATTAGATGCACGAAGTACAGCTTCGTAAGCGTCGGTAGTGTCGATGGAGAATTCTGACAAGAGTGGTAAGGGTGAGGTGAAAGCCAAAACCCACCGTCTCGATGCAGGAAGCCAAGTAACCTACACCGGCTCCAGACTATATCTGCTCCTGATCAATAAAAGAAATAAAAACGTAGATAGGTTTTCTTTTTTTTTTCTACTCTCCACGATGATCTGGCCAATTAAAGTACTTGGACCCGTTTTTACTTCGCGTAAAAATTTATGTAGGAAGATTTATTTTTTACCCTATATGAAATAAAAATACTAAATTACGGAGAATTCGGTTAAAAACTTGCCCAACTCATGGGAGGTACCGTCATAAGGGGGTTATTTTAAAACGTGGATGAATATTGATAGTACTTGGTAGGGAACTCACTTTAAAACGTACCAAAAATCGCCAACATTCTGAATATGTGGAGGTACCGTTATATGGGGGCTATCGTAAAAAGCTCAACATAATCGAAACTCAACATACCAAATTACAACCAATTCAATTAAAAAATGCCAAAAATATCCAAAATATTTGGAGGAAAAGTCAAACGTGGACCAATATATCCCAATTTGCTATCCCGCTGTTGCTACTCATAACAATGTATGAGTAGCAACAATGTGTGTGCTCTAAAATGATTCAACAGACAGACGACGGACCCGCATAAATCGACATAGAATTTTATTCTGATCAATAAGTATATATGTATATTTATTGGGTCTTCAGCTAATATTTAGAGGTGTTTCAACCCGAATAACAAATTTAACATACACTCCAGAATCAGATATACACATATATACGAGGGAAGTTCGGAAAGTTCTTAGCCTAGCACAAAAAGCGCGGTATAAACAGAAAAAAGTTAAATGTTTTGAAAACTTCCATCTCTGTTATGACCACATGTTAAATTTTATTTCGATCTGGCAACTGCTTCATATAGGAACAGTTGTTAAAAAATGACGCATCCGCAATTGTTTTACAATGAAAGCACGCATTTCTAATTTTTCCATTGTAAAAAATTGCGTATGCGTCTTTTTTGAACACCTGTTTCTATATAAAGGAGTTGCCAGATGGAAACAAAATTTAACATGTGTGATGGAAGTTTTCAAAACACTTCACTTTTTTCTGTTTATACCGCGCTTTTTGTGCTAGGCTAAGTACTTTCGAAATGCCCTCGTACATATAGGTTTATCTGATTCTGGAGTGTATGTTAAATTTGTTATTCCGTTTGAAACTCCGCATAAACCGACATAGCTAGACCTCATAAATATACATATTGTTACGTTCTTGGATTTTACTAAATCCCGTGTAGACGTTGTTTTATTTCCCGATACAATTCGTACCAAATAAAACGCGGGTTCTTTCAGATTACGATTATTACAATGACTTTATTCACACAACTTTACTTTGCACTTTACTTTACACGACGGTTTCAATTCGCGATCTGATTCACAACTGACTCACTGCCTTTCCATTCCCTCTATTTATATGAGCCCTGCCTGTCGCTACAGAAGTTTCTAGACGATCTGGTAACACCTAGATCACGAACAATCTACCAATGCAACAAACACATTGAGTAACAATAACAACAACAAACTTACTGAGTGAACAATAACAACAACAAACTTGAGTAAACAAACTTACAATAACAACAACACATATACAGGCGAGGGAATAACAAAGAAAGAGGAATAACAACAACACATATACAGGCGAGGGAATAACAAAGAAAGAGGAATGACGTTTAACAAGAATTGTACGACAATAACAAAATAGAAAATGAAAGAGGAAATGGAAGGATGTAGAAAAATCTATACAGTGGTTGTTGTTGTGAAGTTATTCAAATAAACTGCGTAGTAGAAATTTACGTTACAATTCAAATTCTTAAATTAACGGAATTCATCTAAATTAACTTAAAAATAAAGTTATATTCGTAACATTGCCCCCCGCTTAAGCCTGTTCGTCCCGAATAGGCACAGTTCCCGTTCCGTAGGGGGTCAGCCGCTCCAAATGTACAACTTTCATCTTCGACCTGGGACTGTCGCTCCTCTGGATGCGATAAACGACGTCATTTATTTTCGTGACAATCTTGTAGGGTCCCTCCCAGTGCGTTTGCAATTTGGGGCATAGTCCTTTCTTTCGTTGTGGGTTGAACAATAGTACCAGTTGCCCTTCTTGAAACCCATCGGTATTTGCCGCTCGATCGTACCTTGCCTTCATGCGGTTGCTAACCATTTTTATTCGATGTCGGACTGCATCGTGGACTTTACTAAAAGAGTTTTGACTGTCTTCATCTTGGTTCACATCGTCGTTTGGGGTGGCACCGAATATCAAATCGCCAGGTAGCTTTAATTCCTTTCCGAACAGAACTTTGGCTGGGGTCCGGGATGTGGAATCATGAATGGCCGATCTATACGCCAGTAAAAACTTTGGAATATGCTCATCCCAGTCTCGTTGGCCACTGTCCACCACTTTCCGTAGATGTTCTTCCAGGGTGCGATTGTTCTTCCAGGTACGATTGAATCTAGGGGCGTCGTTCTGGTTTTCTTGATTCCGTAGGAGTCACACATTTCCTTGAAGATCGCTGATTCAAAATTCCTACCTTGATCGGAATGGACCTCAGATGGAACACCATAGCGACAAATCCAATTTTTGCTGAACACATCCACAATTGTCCTGGCTTCTTGATTTGGGATAGCATAAACCTCTGGCCATTTACTGAAGTAATCCATGACCACTAAGACATACCGGTTCCCAGAGTCGCTTGTTGGGAACGGTCCAGCTACATCCATTGCGATTCTTTCAAAAGGGGCTCCTGAATTATACTGCTGCATGTAGCCTCGACTCTTCCGTGTTGGACCTTTAGCTCTTATACACCTTTCACAATTGGCGATCCAGTCGGCAATGGATTTTTGACAGCCGACCCAGTAGAATCTCTGCTTTACCTTTTCAGCGGTCTTTGTTATGCCAAGATGTCCTCCACTTTGCCCATCGTGAAACTCCGACAAGACATCTCTTATTTTGGAGTCTGGGACGACGATCAAGTTCCGGTGAGATTTACCGTCCTCACTTTCCCATTTGCGATATAGGCAGCCATCTTTTATAAGTAGACTGTCCCACTGGGCCCAATAGGATTTTAAAAGAGGGCTTTCGGAGGTAATTTCTTTCCGACTAGGTCGCTTGCCCGTTTCTATGGCCGAAATTATTTTGCCCAGAATGGGATCTCTTCGTTGTTCCGTCGACCAATCTTCACCCGACTCAAACTGCAATCGTCGGACATCAACGATATTCTCTTTGCACTCGGCCTTTGAGCAGTGCCTGTATTCTACCTTGCATGGCCGACGAGACAGGGCATCAGCATTATCGCGTTTTCCGCCTTCTCTGTGCTCGATTCTGTTTAACGGTGACTCATTGGTGGACTGTTGAGCCATTCTTCTACCATCTTTCGTTGGAGGTGGTGACGATGACCTGGATCGTTTGCGCTTAGCTCTGCATTCGCGCGCAATATGACCTGCTTTATCGCAGTTGTAGCATCTAACCCTGGGCTTAGTCATCCCTACTAACTTTGTTTCTTCTATTACCTGCTTCATGGCGTCCTTGATCGAGTTAACGAGAGATTTGGGTTCGCAACCTTCGGTCTCCAGTTGGCGAATCTTGTGGGTCTGGGGCTTAACAATTATTCTTGCCGTCTCTTGGGCAAGGGCAAACGACACAGTTTCGGCAAACGACGCTTTTGGTGACGCATATGTTGCACATTTAATCTCAGGGTCACGTATGCCATTCACAAAGGTTTCGATTTTCATACGGTCCAGCAATGGGTGATTCTCTCCTGGATACGCCATTAGCACCAAACGTTCCACCTCAGCTGCAAAGTCTTGTAGCGTCTCGTTTGCCCTCTGTACTTTTCCCCTTAGTTCCATAAGGTAGATGTTTTGTTTATGTTCGCCACCGTACTTACGTTCCAGTGCAGCAATAACATGTTCATAGTTGCTTCTAGAAGCGACAGGAATACTCTGTATAACATCCGCAGCACTGCCCTTCAATGCCAGAAGTAGTGCAACCGCTTTGTCGCTGTCGTTCCACGAATTTCTAGAAGCCACTGTCTCGAACTGTAACTTGAAAACATTGAATGACGTAGAGCCGTCGAATACCGGAGGTTTGATTTTTAATGTGTTATCAGGAGCTCGCACCGGACCACCTTTAATTTCCAGTTCCGAAATTTTCTTCTCCAGATTCGTAAACCTGTGGTCGTGGGCCAGAAATTTCTCGTCAACCGACTGCACTTTCTTATCCAAATCTTTAATTTGGACCTCCACGGTTTCCACTCTCCTTCCAATAACTTCTGTAATGTACTCGAGTTTCTCGTTCGTTATTCTCGAATTTTCTTCGAACATTCGTCTCGTGTTTTCTTCTAACTTTCTGGAATTCTCTTCGCTCCTTCTGGAATTTTCCTCAAACTCTCTGGCATTCTCTTCGAACATTCTTCTCGTGTTTTCTGCTAACATTCGGGAATTCTCTTCGAACATTTTAGCCAGCATTTCTCTTAAATCGGCACCCCTGGCAGCTACTGACGAGACTTCCCCACCGTTGGATTCGCCCATTTCCGATAAATCCACTTCATCCTTACTGTCAAACTCATATGTATCGATGTTCATACCACGGCGCTCGAACTCATCCAACAGGCGTTTTTGTAGCTCAGCCTTATTGCCAGTAGAGGACAATTCCAATTTATTTAGCTCCTTCTTCAAGTCTTCCACTCGTAGATCCTTAAACTTCATCGTAGTATTATCGTAATCCCACTTCTGACACCAATTGTTACGTTCTTGGATTTTACTAAATCCCGTGTAGACGTTGTTTTATTTCCCGATACAATTCGTACCAAATAAAACGCGGGTTCTTTCAGATTACGATTATTACAATGACTTTATTCACACAACTTTACTTTGCACTTTACTTTACACGACGGTTTCAATTCGCGATCTGATTCACAACTGACTCACTGCCTTTCCATTCCCTCTATTTATATGAGCCCTGCCTGTCGCTACAGAAGTTTCTAGACGATCTGGTAACACCTAGATCACGAACAATCTACCAATGCAACAAACACATTGAGTAACAATAACAACAACAAACTTACTGAGTGAACAATAACAACAACAAACTTGAGTAAACAAACTTACAATAACAACAACACATATACAGGCGAGGGAATAACAAAGAAAGAGGAATAACAACAACACATATACAGGCGAGGGAATAACAAAGAAAGAGGAATGACGTTTAACAAGAATTGTACGACAATAACAAAATAGAAAATGAAAGAGGAAATGGAAGGATGTAGAAAAATCTATACAGTGGTTGTTGTTGTGAAGTTATTCAAATAAACTGCGTAGTAGAAATTTACGTTACAATTCAAATTCTTAAATTAACGGAATTCATCTAAATTAACTTAAGTCTAAAGTTATATTCGTAACAATATATATTTCTTGATCAGAATAAAATTCTATGTCGGTTTATGCGGGTCCGTCGTCCGGTCTGTTGAATCATTATAGATCACACACATTGTTGCTACTCATACATTATTATGAAAATATTGCCAGAAATTGGATCGGTTGACCTATACATTAATATCAATTCTATTAGTATCCAATATGAGTATGAGAGATAAAAATGTTTGCAGCGGTTATCGAATATTGCTCGCTATAAGATGTCTATATGGAAAATTGTCGATAATTGTTTTGCAGTTCGGAATGTAGAACGACTATACTACTGATTTGTTAAGTCAATTCTATCCCCTTCCGAAATTTTGTGATATGTTATTATTATTTATCGTTTTTTCTTAAATTTCCCATTTATCTGAGAGATAATTCTTTTAAAGGTCTCAACAATATATATATGTTTTCAAAATAGCCTTAAAAATATGTATACAATAATTGTAATTAGTATATTAGTTATTTTTCATATTGTACATATTAGTATGTAAATTAAGTGTACACGCATACATACTATTGTATATATTTACATATATATACACACATACACACAAATTACAACCATATTATTACATCAAGTATACAAATATCAATTAATATTTAATACTAATTTAGACACAAAATAATGACGATAATAAGAGTTGCTAGTATGGTTATTTAGTTAACAACGATATAACACACACACACAAACACATGTGTGTTGATAGGTATGTAGTATATTGATTATATGATATTATTATGACATGATGTTAGATATTAGTAATAGCACAGTTAGTATGTAGAATTGGATTGACACCTGAATACGAAATGTTTGTTTGATATGCAAAATGTATTGGTGCAAATGATTTGTAAACAAGAATTAGAATTATGGAATATATACAGTGGAATCTCTAACAAGTAGAAATAGAAAATGCCAATATGTGTTTTTACATGAGAGATATTTTTTTTTTTCAAATTGAAGATTTCTTCTAGTAAGAAGTTCCACGGTATAAATATACAAATGTTAATACGCATAACTTATAACAACAAATAAACAAATATGAAATTAAACAAATTATCACACAACAATTATTTTTTTTTTATTTGGCTTTTGGCAATTTAAGTTTTTTTTGTAATTTTGGTTTTGATAATAACAAACAGACTGAACTGACCTACAACAGCATCGATATTTTTATTGGGCATTGCAACAACATCGTTGCAACAATCTTCGTTATCAATCGTTGATGTATCATCATCATCGTTACTTTTGTCTGGCAAAGGACTTGCATCACCAGTTGATACTTCGCCTAATTGGTTGTTTTTTTTTAATTAATTAAAATTAAAACGATTTTTTAATGACAAAATAATTTTGCATACATATTTTGATTGTAACAGTTTTCGAAGTTTTTGTTGTTAAATTAAATGAAA
Organism: Musca vetustissima; assembly: GCF_032173495.1. Lineage (NCBI taxonomy): Eukaryota > Metazoa > Arthropoda > Insecta > Diptera > Muscidae > Musca > Musca vetustissima. Next base: position 29,851 of record NW_026887372.1, read on the forward strand.
AAAAAGAAAATTAAATTATTATTTAAATGAAAATAACAATTTTGAAATATTTTTTATAAATAATTAAAAATTATATAATAAATTAAAATATTAAAATGTTAAATTTCCATTTGAAGAAGAAGAAGTTAAATGCATCTGAATTATTTTTTTGTTTTGGAATGTAATTTGTGAAAGTTTGGAAAAAACGTTTCGGAAAATGATTTTCGTTTCTTGGTGTAGAATTGTTTTTTTTATATTCCCATGTTTTTAATACTTACATAAGGCAAAATCCATTTTCCTTAATGGGGATAGTAAAGAATTCGTTGTATTTGCCGGTGTTGCAATTGAATCCAATTGAGATTCCATAGTACCACTGCCACCAGCACCAGCACCATAATTGTCATGTGCATCCAAACTGTAATGAAAAAAGAGGTATTCGTTTTTATTATATTTCAAAATTGTGCAAGTTTAGCGTACCTATGTAAACGTGTCAAATCTTTAAAAGTCTTAACTGGTTTACTGCGAATATCCATGCTAATACCACTATCTATGGATGATCGTTTCGAAAAGCGACTACTATTTGGGGGACTTTGATTGCTGGAAGGAAATAACAAATATTAAATTTGGAATAAAACTATAGAAATTTAAAAAAAAAATTAAGAGTTAAAAGTTCAAAAAGAAGACACCCATATATATAAAGATCTGGAGAATTGACATAATGTAGTAAACCATGAGAAAACACCTACCAATGTCTCTTGCAGACTTAATGAGAGTAAGGGGTAAATTTGATCAAAGTGGGGTGACGTAGGGGATGACAGATACCAAGCAACGGCTGTGATTGGCTTTAACATGACAAAACTCAGGCTTATCTTGGTTTCTCATTCATCTCAATTGTGGACACTGAACTCCCTGCGGTGTCACCTGGGGTAGCTACTTTCAACACCCGTGAATTGATATGGGTACCACGAATTCACCCATAAGAAAATGGGTTGAGATGTCGAGTTTGTTGCCTACACTCGGAAAACTCCTCCTACTATAAAAAAACAACGAAAAAGAAAACCAAACCTGCCTAATGTTGACGAACACCGCAAACATAAAAAGAACCATCATCTGCGAATTTTCGCTTTGGCGGATGTACTCAAGAAGTACAAAGTTGATATTATTGCCTTACAGGAAATGCGATGGAATGGGACAGGCGACAGCTGCCATGAAACGAGACATGAATTTGGTTGCAGATTTATGGTTAATAGGAGAATGGAAGACCTCGTCACCAGATTCACTCTACTAGATTAGCGAATTGCTATAATCCGTATAAAGAAGTTCTTCTACATCAGTCATATTTGCTCAGATGCTCCGACGGAAAACAAAGATGAGCAGACCAAAAATTTTACGAGCGCCTAGAAACATTATATGACCGATGCCCTGGCCATGACATAAAAAATTCTGCTAGTACATTTTTATGTAAAAAAATCGGAAGGGAAAATAGTTTTTGCAACACCATTGGAAAATTCAGCCTCCATGAAAATACATCCGAAAATGGCAGGAGTTTGATTGACTTCGCGGTGATAAAAAACATGGTAGTTAGTAGCACCAGATTCAAGCTCCTCCATATACACGAGGCCCCATTTACCTTTCCCCGATTAAACAAAGAGAAATCAAATTGATGTTGTGAGAGATGAAAGGCATTCATCCAGACGTTCGATCGATCCGAGGAGCAAATATCGATTAGGACCATTACCTTGTTGCAGAAAGGGTTCGCACTCGTCTTAATGTAGCAGCAAAGGTGCGATCTAACACAATACGGAAATTCGACGTCGAATAACTGCAAACACAACAGGTAGCACAAGCCTATTCCGCTCAACCCAACTGCTTAACGAAAGCACTCCTTGTCCCGATAATAACAAAGAAGCAGATGTGCAAATAATTGCCCACTTCCTACAAACTGAGACAAAAGCAATACTTGGGTACAAAAAACCACCATCGGGAAACCCATGGCACGTTCAGGAGTGTGGTAATGCTATTGAGGTGAAAAACGCAGCGTATGTGGCAACCCTGCAGACAGTAGCAAGACGTAATGCGATGGAAAATTATCGGGAGAAAAGGAGAGAAGGGAAACGTATTTTCAGAAAAAAAGAACAAAATGTGATCGTGAGCAAATCCAGGGGTACAGGACTTCAGAACGAAGTCCGGAAATTTTACCAAGAAGTAAAACACCCAGCTGAAGCCTTTGCTGCAAGCACATCCTCCTGTAGAGATGAAGAAGGAAACCTGGTGACAGGTATAGACAGCGTGCTGAGGATCTGGAAGGAGCATTTTGAAAAACTTCTGGTATCAAATAGTAGCGGTGAAGAGGTATACCACCTAGCCAAGATGAAGTCAGAATAGCAATCAAGACCTGTGGTCTGATGCTGGTCAGGAGCATGCACCAGCTAATTAGTACAATTTGGCTAGAGTAATGCATGTCCAATGATTGGAACCTCAGAATCCTGTGTCCTGTGCCCAAAAAAGAAGAAAAGTCGATATGTGCCAACAATAACACATCGACACATTCCACTTTTTCGTCGATTATAAAGCCGCATTCGACAGCCCAATTCATTCAGAGGGGTTTAAAGCCATGTCTGCGTTCAGCATTCCTGCAAAATGAATACGGCTATGCAGGATAACATTAACTGGCACAAGGTCTGCAGTTAATGTCGGAAAGGACCTTTCAGAGTCCTTCAATACCGAACGAGGATTCAGACAATGCAACAGTTAGTCGTGTGACCTTTTTAACATCCTTTTGGAAATGGTCATACGTGAGGCAAAAGTGAACAGAAATGGCACTTTGTACACCAAACAACACATGTTACACGCCTACGCCGATGACATCGACATAATGGGTCGAACATTGAGAGCGGTAACAGAAACAAATTGAGAATGAATCTGTCAAAGTGGGTCTGGCAGTAAATGGCGAGAAGGCCAAACTCACAAGGCGTCCAGCAGACTCGAACCAACTGTGGAACTTGAAAACTACAGCTTCGAGGCAGGGATGATTTTATATACATCGGTACCACCATAAATAAAAATAATGACGTCAGTTTTGAAATTCGGCGAAGGATAGTGTTGGCCAATTTAGAAACAATGCCACCTCTCGTCAGACTAAACGCACACTTTACAAAACGCTGATACTACCAGTGCTGGTGCATGGATCTGAAGCATGGTTATTTGCGCAAGCAGATGATGCAGCTTTTGGAGTGTTTGAAAGAAAAATTCTCCGATAGATCTGCGGGCCGATCTGTGTCGACGGTGAATATCGGCGTCGGTTGAACCACGAGCTATACCATCTACACACGGGCATTGACATAGTTCGAGCTGCAGCGACTACGGTGGCTAGACCATGTTGTGTGAATGGATGAGGATGCCCCATCTCAGTAAGCTGACGGTTCACGCAGAAGGAGAAGGCCAAGAATTCGATGGAAAGATCAAGAGGAGGATGACATATCAAAGCATGATCTTTCAAATTGGGAAAACTGCGCACAAGATCGACGCGACAAGAATTTTTTAACTTTCGGATTATGGAACAAATGTTCTGTTTCGAGCCAGCTAAATATTAGATATAAGCATGTATGTCGGGTTTTCATAGTATAAGAGGTCTATTGACAGAAAATTTTGCAATGTAGAGTCATGTTTTGCGATTTTATTTTTTATGGTATAAAACGCATCTTTTATGGAAAATATTTTCTTGTTAAAGAGGACAGTTTTTGTTCGAATATAAGAGAGCATGAGGACTTCCTAGAAATATTTGTTTTTTTAGACTTTATAAATATCTGCTTATCTATAAAGCATGACATCATGACCCTATATTGAAAATATTATAATTTGTTGGTCTTCTAAACAAACTAAATCCTTCTGGTCTTCGGTAGAACAGGACATTCAAGTCCTTTTTACAGGAATATGTTACATCTTTTAATAATAAATATCTTACCTGCTCACTGCTACTGGTCTTAAAAATACACCATCATGACTGCGCTGCGATGGATCTGTTGTATCAAATACTGTAAACGAGGGATTATCATCGCTCTCATCGTTGCTTAGCTGAAATGGAAATGAAATTATTTCGATATTTCATCTAACAAATTCGCTAAGATTAAGGTTAGCTTACCGAATATTTGTTAAGATTTATTGATAAACTACTGAGAGAACCTCTGCTTTGTTTGCGTTGGCATTCGTGTTCCAAACGATATAATTCAGATACGACCAATTTGTGGCTATAAAAAAAGAAAAAGATACTTGAAATAAATACAAAATAGTCAATGTCAAGAATTATCATTTAAAATTGTTCCAATAATAAAAAGAATACTCTCGTAGAATTTTAATTTTGGCATTAATACTCAATACAATTGTAGCTACCGTTCTTTTTAAAAGGTTGATGACAATTTTATTAATTTTGTAAAGATATTCTATATTCGAGTATTTTTTTCGATTCGACAGGGTTGAATTAGACCCAACATTTTGGTACCTAAAATAAATATTTCTATTTCTTACCCCTTAACATGAGCCACATCCATTGGGGTTTGTTGAGCATGATTTTTGATTTTCAAAGCATTTTGATTCCATTTATATAGCAAGGTGACAGTCTCCAAATGGCCGCGGGAGCAAGCCCAAGTCTAAAAGATAAACAAACACACATTTTAATATCTCCCCACAGCAAAAATAACAAAAAAATCACAAACTTACCAACGGTGTATAACCATGAGCATCCTGACTGAATGCATCAATTTCTGTTTCCAAAATGATATGAGGATTTTCCGAACGCCACGTTAGTAGGGCGCACACTAACTTATTATAGCCCAGAGCGGCAGCTAAATGCAACAAAGTCATACCCTTATAGCCGGCATTCCATGCAATACCATTTGCCGTGGCATTACTCTGCCATGTCATCTTAGTTAGTTGATGGCAATAACTAACCAATTTTTCTTCTAAATTTCCCTGTAGCGAGAATATTTGCTGAGACGCTGGTAAAGCTTCAACACTTTCCGATTTGGCTTGCAGCGATTCTTCAATGGTCGTTAAACGATTGTACAGCGAAAATTTGTACAGACAATCATTGGTATTATCGTCGAATGGAGCCTCTTGACAGGCCGACATTTTATATTCGAACATAACGGAATCGGAAATAACATAACCATCCAGAGAGACCTGCATTGTGGCAAAACCAACTTCATGGGCGGGACAATAGCAACGCAGAACACCTTCTTGTATCATTACCGTGGGTACAGGTTGAGAGTCAAATAAAACGGTGTATTGGCAGTCCATAGACCATGGACCGGCAACCAATACCTTTATACCACCCTCGGGGTATGACCAGTCGGGACTAAAGTCACAGATTTTCAAGAATTTCTTATTACATGATAAATCTGGATGTCCTGAACTGGCAGTTTCATATATTGGAAGATTTTGTAAATTTTGAGGACATGGTACGGCCGCATGTCCTCCTCCAATGTGATGATGACCCGTTACACCATTTGCAGCCTGTTCCAGGGCTGTATTTGACAAGGCCTGCTTATCATCCAAATCCAGTTCGGGAAATTCGACAAGCATATCAAATGCATCTAGATGAGCGAAAACATCATCGGTATCTTCATCGTCGGCATCGGCTCCAGCCGATAATTGATCTGGTTCACATTGTGGTCTATCGGTTGCGGCTTCAACACGCTGACCGCCATTGGGATTCATGAAATCCAAAGAATTCAATAAGGCGTTCTCATTGGGCATATTGGCTATAAGCGTTCTCTGTATATCCTCATGAGACAAATCCAGGGTTTCATTAAAGAAACCCAATGTGTCCTGTAATTCTGCTGGAGCAACTTGTGATTGTTGCGAATGTTGTTGTTGCTGTGTTGCCACAAGTTGGTTATGTTGTTGTTGCTGCTGTTCATCTTCTAAATTCTCAAAACCAATTGTGTTTGAATTAGATATACTGTTGTTGCTATTCGTATTATTATTGTGTAAATTATCATTATCATTGTTGTTGTTGCTGTTACTGTTCGTTTGATTGGAATTGGGATTGGGGATTTGTTGTGACACGGAATTGTTGTTACAATTGGAAGCGTCTGATGATGCTGCACAACCTGTTGGATTCTTATTAATAGTACAATTGTTGTAGTCATCTAATTGATTGTTCCTGTTGTTGTTTTCAGTTAAATTGTTGCTGTTGTTGTTAGTGTTGTTCACATTATTTGTATTATTGTTGTTGTTATTATTATTATGATTTTTATTATTATTGGAAGTATCTAGCTCGTTGTTCGAAGACATCTGTAAATAAAAGGGAGAGAAAACGTAAAAAAATAATATATAAATTAGAATTTAAATTAAATCCAGTGAGCGGAGCAATATAGTCGGACGGGGCCGACCATACGATACCCTACACAACTACCACGGATGTTTATTCCGAGACTGGGCAATATTTCGTGATATTTGCACCCTCTTGCCCGATTAGAGGTAAACAGCACCTCTTCCTCACACTGACATATTTTCCGAATATTACGAGTATTCAGTACAAGTATTGTCCAGATTCCCTTCACCGTGGGTTGTGTTGTGATGTTCGGCTTTCATTTGTGGTTTATAGATCGACTCGAAAATAACACAAAAAATTATGTTTTCGGTCCACTTCATTCCAAAATTATTATCTGATCATCACCGAAAATTATAGTGTTGTCCTTGACCATAACTGGAACCTCATGGAACATTTCAAAGCGATCAGCGCCATAGTTCCGCTCTCTAGAGTGATAATGGGTTACTAAATAATATACGAATACGGAGATACTTGTAACTATTTAGGTGTAACTCCCATATCCGAGCACATGCAACAATATAATTGGTATTAATTTAAAGGTCAACCACTCCTCTTTGATATAATGTCAACTTCTCGGGTCTATGTCATTCAGGGGTAACTATATAGGCCATAGAATACAAATTTTGTCATTTTTCACACAAAAGTCGGGGTCCATTTGACCCGCTAAATATTGACCGATCTTTCTCCAAACAGGCATGCTTATTCTTTGGCCCGATCCGCTTCTCCATGCTAAATTTCACGATGTTCGGACCATTGTTGCGGGCTCTGGAGCGACCAGAAAAACCGACAAAAATTTAGTATTTGTCCATTTCATTCCCTAAATATTAACCGATCTTTCCCAAAAACAATAGGGGTCTTCATTGGCCAGAACCCATCCTACATGCAAAATTTCGTGAAGATTGGTCCATAACTGTGGCCTGTATCGTGTTTACAAATTATAATGGACAGACACACATGTCTAGATCGACTCAGCTAGTCGAGATATGACGAACGGTATACTTAAAGGTGGGTCTAGGACCAATATTTCGCGGCGTTACAAACTTTTGGGGCTGCACAAAGCTATAATACCCTGACAACATAGTTGTGTAGGGTATAAAAATTAATAAAGAATACAATAATAATTAATATAATAATTAATAAAAATCCAATAAAAATTATATTTCCCAATTTCAGGATTCCAGTTCAATTTCCAAAACTTCCTATATGCCCCAATCCTACACCCCAACAATGATCCTTACTCCAAATTTCAGGACTCCAGCTCTATCGGTTCAGCAAAACATCAAATTGTACCAGACTTAGTAAACCTATGTAAGACTTTTTAAAACTATTTATATGATTCAAACAATGGAAATCTTATTTCCCGGTTTCTGAATTCCAGCTCAATCGGTTCACCCAAATCCAAATTTGGTACCATATAAGTACACAATACTATGCATTTCCAAAATTCCTATATAGTCCAATCCTCCATCCGTGGAATTCAACTGGATAAGGAAACACCTAAAGGTCGTGAGAAAGTACAAAGTCCTCTAGGGAACTTCCGATCGACCGAACTCCTATCTAACGTACGGTGACTACCTCTGCCGGAACCTGTACCAAGGCGGCGATAAAGGAAACTCACGTACGGTGACTACCTCTGCCGGAACCTGTACCAAGGCGACGATAAAGGAAACTCACTGTATATGATCAAATAATGTGGCAAACACAAGACCAAAGACAAAATATGTGTCAGCGGCAGGATCGGTGACTAAGGTGGAAGCTTTTCCAACTGAAATTCAATCCTCCTCAATGCCTATAGCAATGAATAGGATGAGATTGACGGAGGACAGCAACCAGCTGCAATGAAGCACTTGCTGACGAAAGCAGCGCGGACCGCCGTCACGCATGTTCCAATAAACATCAGGAAAGATAGTGGGAAGCCTATCATTGTTAATATGAAACCGGATCTATTGACAGTCTTCACAGGAACCTTCAGGATTTGCCAGAGATTCGGCATTATTAGCGAATAAAGAATGAAGTGGGAATGATACCACAGGGAAAACGAAAGTCAGACCTTTTGACAATTCGTCACAGCTACCTTCGAATAGAGAAACAATTCAGCTGGATAAGGAAGTATCTAAAGGTCGTGAGGAAGTACGAAGACCTCTATGGAACCAATTGGCCTAATTCTTACACGCGTATGGTGGCTACCTTTGCCGAGAGCTCTACCAAGGCGAAGACAAATAGAACGCTCTGTTCAGTATCAAAGCACAAGACCAAACTTAGAAGATGTGTCTGCGGCTGTTAAACTGAAATATAATACTCCTCAATGCCTTTAGCAATGAAGAGGATGAAATCGACAGAGGCACAGCAAACAGCTAAAAAGAAGAATTTTCTGACAAAATGGCTTTATTCAAAAAGGAACTAGTTCCTTAATATAGTTTCTTTGCCCCATATAGTTCCGACCCCTAGATAGTTCTTTTGAATCTCTCTTTCATCTCTCTTCGTGTTTTTTCGTTCACATAATTCCGTGTGGATTCGTTGATAGATGAAAAATTAATTGAGAAAAAATTTAAATATAAAAAAGATTTAGTTTAATTTCAATTTAGAAGAATATACCGAAGTTACAAAATTTCTTTCAAATGAGGTGAGGATTCTCCACTTCCCCATCTGAAATCCCCATAGAGTCATCTCAGTCATCTTAAGTAAGTCCGCATACTCCTATGCTTCAGATAGCTGTCGACCAGTAATCATTTATCATCACCAATAATCCCGGCGGGGTCAGCTCAATCCATGACTGCTACTCGCAGATCCTCCGGTACCTCTGGTAGATCAGCAGTATCGCTATGCGTCGATGTAGGTTTCTGGATTACCTGCTTCGAGACGGTGTGTTTGGCTTTCACCACAACCTTACCACTATGGGTAGGTTTCTCCATCGACACTGCCGACGTGTACGAAGCAGTACCTAGTGGGTCTCTTCGCAGCAGGTTGTTGCTCGTCCGAGGGCCGTATTCACTTCACTGCCGAGGGCTGTGTTTGGCAGCCGCAGAGGTTAACCCAGCTGTCGCGAGCACCTGCTTCGTGTTCGCCACTTATATTTATCCCGCAAAAACTGCCCAATTTAGTATAACCTTGGACTTCGGTTTTGACATTTCATCAGTAAGCGGGTTACAGGCTCTCCGTCGGGCTGACATCGACTGTCCCTTACCCTTAGTTGCTTTGATGATGTCGGGGATTTCTCAGCGCTTAGGTTTTCCTTGGGGTCCTAGTTTTCTCCTCTTTTGGAAGGGGCTACCGTGGTAGACTTCGCACGTGATATAGGAATTCTATCAATTAAGAAGTCCATCGCAACATCATTGGGATAGTTCCTGGATAACATTCGGATGTATTTGAGGATCCTCTTAATTAGAAAGAACTCCTTGTCTGTTATTTAGTAGTTAACCGCTACAGTAAATCTTCTTGACTACATTATAAAGGCAGTAAATGAACTAAACACCCATTGGGAGGATGGAAAACTCTCGGCTGTACCCGTGAATGAGATCCCGTGCAGTATGTAGCCTCTGTATGGTTCCCTACTCCTCTCTTAGAATTAGATTAGATGCAGAGGATCGTCGATAAACAAAACGCCGGTCTTCATACGGATGTATGGTTTGGGACTTCCGCCTCCCTTCATCACAAAAACAATCGAATGCAGCGGAGCTTGAAGGTGGTGGCAGATAAACAATTATCATTGTATGGTTGCAGAGGCGGAGCTTCTCCTTCACCTCTATGGTAACTGGACTCAAAGTCATATTACAACATCTACAGTTGGAAAATTAGATCAAAACATCAAAAATAACGCACATGGAGCAGTGTATTTGGAAAAATGATCAAAATTACTACATACAGACATTATCGTTATAGATTTTTTTCTGATCAAGAATAAAGTATATACTATGGGGTCACAAGCTAATATTTCGAGGTATTGCAACCGGAATGCGAATTAAATATTTACGCCTTCTTAGAGGGTAACAAAATTGTCCTCGGTATCTGACGATGATCCAAACCCAAATGGCTGATTTTCTCTGTAGAAAAAATAGTTTTCAAAATTCTTCATAAGATAATGTCAATCTTTAATTTCACGCAACAACATATCCCACTTGATCTGGGCAATATAGTGGTAACGGCACCATTAACATGTAGCAGCTGAACATAGAACTTTATCGTGAAGAAAAGACAGAGTCTTGTATTTTTATACCCTTCACCACACTGTGGTACAGGGTATTATGTCTTTGTGCATATGTTTGTAACAGGCAAAAGGAAACGAGATAGACACATGGTTTCTTTTGAGAATATGCATAGAATCACTTTTTAAGTCGATTTATGCATGTCCGTCCGTCTGTAGATTTTATATTGTAAACAAAGTGCAGGTCGCATTTATGATCCGATTTGGATGAAATTTGGCACAAGTCACTTACTTGGCCTAAGGACGAACCCTATTGAAATTGGGAAAAATCGGTGCAAATTTAGATATAGCTCCCATATATATTTTCGACCGATTTAAGGTAAATGGTGTACGAAAGTCCCTATATATCTTTCGATTTGCACGAAATTTGACATAGAGTACTGAATTAGGTCTAGAATGATGTGTGCCAAGTTTCGAGAAAATCGGTTCAGATTTAGATATAGCTCCAATATATAGTTTCGTCCAATTTAAGGTAAATCGTGCACCAAAGTCCCTATATGTCATTCGATTTGCACGAAATTTGGCATAGAGTACTGAATTAGGTCCAGAATGATATGTGCCAAGTTTCGAGAAAATCGGTTCAGACTAACACTATAGCTATATTTAGATATAGCTCCCATATATAGTTTCGTCCGATTTAAGGTCAATGATGCACCAAAGACCCTATATATCATTCGATTTGCACGAAATTTGACATAGAGTACTGAATTGGGTCTAGAATGATGTGTGCCAAATTTGGCACAGCGTAATGAATTAGGTCTAGAATGATGTGTTTTAAGTTTCCTGAAATCGGTTCAGATTTAGATATATCTTCTATATCTGGCCAAATGAAAAAATTAGAATAGGTTGCAGAATGACATGTTTATGGATCAAATTTCATTTTGCTGGTCCTTTAAAAATGCGACGTCTGTTTGAATTCATCTGTTGAATATACCCAAAGTGGTGAAGGGTATCATATAGTCGGTTCCGTCCGACTTTACTACTTTCCTTACTGGTTAAAAAATCTTGGTGATTCTGCAGATTGTACACAGATCTAGAAAATTGTTATTTGACCTGCATAGAATTCTTGCTTCGTTCTGTATTACATAATATTTTTATTTTTTTTTTCCTAACCTTCATCCTATCATGTCTCTACTTCTTTTAATTTAATTCCTTTTTTTCAATTTTATTGCTTTAATTGAAAATTTGTTTCGGAATAGAATAATCGTAAAGTGTGGTCAGTATTTTCTTTATTATTGTAATAATTTGCACTCTCTCTCTCTCTCTCTACATACCTGTGTATTTTCTGTTGTTGTAGTTGTAGTGCTACCGATATTATTATTGGACTTTTGATTTACATCCATAAAATTCTGTGACGATGCAGATGCAGGCAAAGTTGAAGACGACGACGATGATGAGAGAGACGTTGATGATTCCGAAATGGAATCGGATGAAGACATCATTAAATGCGGTTGCTTGTGATGCTGTGTGTGATGATTGTTGTTGTTGCTGTTGTTGGGGTGTGAGTTTTGTGATGGCGAAGATAAGACAGTGGAGGATGTTATTGTGGAGGGTTGATGTTCCGGTGACATACACATGGGTTCAACGGTAGAGGATGCTGTTGAAGAGGGTGGTGGTTGTTGTTGTTGGTGCTCCTGCTGCTGTGGTAGATGTTGTTTATTGTTATTGCTTTGTTGTAATTTATAATATTGTTGTTGTTGCTGCTGTTCTTGTTTTTGTTGCTGGGTGTTGACATGGCTTAACATCGAATTGTTATTGGAAGAATTTATTTGCTGATTGTAATTAGTTGTGTATTTGTTGTTGTTGTTATTATTATTGGGGCCATTATTATTTATGGTATTTAAATCATTTTGCTTTTGATGCAAACCAGCAGTTGTTGTTGTTGTTCCAGTTGCATTGATATTTGTGTGGTTGTGGTTGATTTTATTACTAGTATTACTACCTACACCTCCAACTCCTCCTCCGGTGTTAGTGCTGGCCGAATTTGTATTCGTTGTATGACTGAGTATATTAACATCCAATCCACCACCACCACCTCCAGAACCAGTGGCATTATTTAAATTTGATTGACTTGTTGTGGGAGTGGACGACATCACTGATTGTGATGATGCTGCGGAGATGGTTGCGGTTTGTTGATTAGCTGTGACATTATTCGAATTATTGCCACTGTGTTCCATTGCAGTAACGGTTGTCTTGGCAATTTGGAAACGATGTTGTTGTTGTTGTTGCTGCTGCTGCTGTTGCATTAGTTGTGTTGCACTATTGTAACGTTGCAAATTACTACCAGTCGAACTGACAACAACACCATTATTGACAATTGTGTTGTTGTTGCCATTGTTGACGACTTGCATTTGATTGAAATTAGTTTGATTTGTTTGCATTTGTTGCTGTTGTTGTTGCTGCTGCTGTTGCATTATTAAATTATTTCGATTATTCATCATTTGCTGTTGCTGTTGATGGTTGCCAACATTTGCAGCATTGTAATGATGTTGTCGATACTGTTGTTGTTGTTCATTGTGTGGCGGAATAATTTGAAATTTAATTGCGGATTCTTGTGGCAGCTGCTGAGTCGGCGCATGATGACCATGACCATGATGATGTTGTTGCTGCTGCTGTTGTTGTTGCTGTGTATAATGAGAGTTTTGCGTGTCCATGGCATTGCTGGCATCACGTATGGCTCGCTTATCCAACCAGCGGGAATAGAGCTGTAATGAGGGGAAAGAGGGGCAAATAAAAATCACAATGTAAAACAAATTGTGATCAGATCTGAGATTTTTTTTTTAGTAAAAACATTTTCTACAAAAAACTCAGTCACAACTGTCATTAAAAAAATTGGAAATATCTCTCAGTAGGAGATATTTCCTCAGACATTTATATTAAAAAATCTTCAGAACCAAGTACTATGGTCTGTCTACGAAAAAACCAGTTTTTTACAGAAAAAAATCATCTGAAAAAGAGATCTGATTTTTTTTTCTTTAGAAAAATATTAATTATGCGGTTAGATTTTTCTATAGAGAAAAATTTATCAGCCTCTGAGTCATCTGTTTTTTTCCAGAAAAAAATCCTAATTTTTTCTTTAGAAAAGTATCCATTATGCGGTTAGATTTTTCTATAGAGAAACATTGATCAGCCTCTAAGTTTGATTTCTTATAGAAACAATTCCTTAGACCCAGATGTTTTTTATAGAAAAATTACTCAGACCATGAGTTCTGATTTTTTTAGAAAAGAAAAATTCTTCTGTATATCCGCCTGCGGGGAGCAGAGCGGATGCGTCCACAGATTGCGGATAGTGGAAAGTCCAATATTATTCTTTGTGTAGCTGTGAATATTTAATAAACAGACGCAGACAAACAGCGGGTCCTGGGGGGAGTATTCGGAGAACATGACCGAGTGCCTATGATTCCAGGACTAACGAGCCGAGAATGGCGTCTTCAAATGGGGTGTTAGGCGTTCTCGTGCCCATTGGTGTTTTAGGGTTTGTAGTCAGTGTACCGACTGTATTTGAATGAAACCTTGTTGATAACTGGGCGTCTCAACAAATTTTTCAGGCTTAGTTGCCGAGTTCTTACTATGGTAAGAGGTAATACTATGGTAAGAGGTAATACTATGGCCGACACAACTCTGGGGCGACTACCGCTGTCATAAAAACTACGGTGACTAACACTATAGCTATCCCAGTGACAACTCCAAATTAAGGTGAGTCAGATTAGGAATAGGAACCTAAACTCTGACGAGGAGAAGATCCTAATTCCATCTCCACGGCTAGTACTGAAGTCTCGAGGCTCCTGAGGCAGTTGGCCGTTGAAGTAGATACTTGTGCTGATGACCTTCCCATCGTAAATATGGATGAATCATCAGAACCGGGAACCACTAAACGTGTCAACGCCAAAGAATTCCCTGACAAGAAGATTTTATCGAACGGGACAGAGACTCAATCACGGATAAGTTGTTGTTGTAGCAGCCCTATTGCTTTTACACAACGGACTGAGGTGACAAGCGTTGGCCGAGTAAGAGTCGGTTCGTTTCGGATCGTAGACCCCTCTGTCGTTTGTTGACGAATAAGTAATTCCTTCTAATTAAAAGGAACCTCGAATTTATTCGGAAGTTCTCCAGGAGTTATCCGAATAATATTGCGAGTGATTTCTTAATTGAGAGAGGGTAAGGGAGTGTCGAAGTCAGCCCGAAGGAGAGCCCGTTAAAATGTCTAATAAGAAAGGCTAATAAGGTACAACCTCTCTTCAAACAGTAAACCAAATCTGACAATCCGCCCACTGGTGTATTGCCAAAACATAAATCAAAGGTTATGGAATTTGGGCAGTTGTTGGTGAACAACAACAGCTGAGTCTACCTCTGCGGCAGTGAAGAGACTGATGTCCCTGGATGAGCAACAACCTGTTGCTAAGAGACCCATGCAGTCGTTGGATGCACGACGCATTGTTTCGTACGCGTCGGTAGCGTCGATGGAGAATCCTTACAAGAGTGGTAAGGGTGAGGTGAAACCCAACCCCGCATTCTCGAAGCAGGAAGCCCAGAATCCGACACTGGCGCCTAGAAACCCTGCTGACCTACGGAACATTCGGTTTGGCCAGATCTACGGATCCTTCGGTTGTAGAAAAGAGTTAAAGTTGTTAATTGTCGTACTAAGGAGTCTGCGGTGACGTAGGGGGATGATAGATGCCAAAGAACGGCTTTGATTGGCTTTGACATGGCAAAACCCAGGCTTATCTTTGTCCCTCTTTCATCTCAATTGTGGACAATGGCCTCCCCGCGGTGTCACCTTAGGTTGCTTCTTTCATCATCCATTAAAATAGTGAGCTGATATCTGTCCACACAAGACTGGTGGTCAGATGCTGGTAAGGAGCATGCACCAGCTGATTAGTACAATTTGGGTAGAGGAATGCATGCCCAATGATTGAAACCTCAGCATCCTGTGTCCCGTGCACAAAAAGAAGACAAGACGATATGTGCCAACTATATTGGCTACAGTCGTGTGAACGACATTTAGTCAATGACATTTTGGACCATACCAATTTGGCTACGGACCTGGCAAATCCACCATTGACTAGATTTTCACTCTGCGCCAAATCCCGGAAAAGACCCACGAAAAACACAACGACACATTCCACACATTCGTCGACTATAAAGCCGCATTCGACAGCCCGGATAGAGGTATTGAAAGCCATGACTGTGTTCGTCATTCCTGCAAAATGAATACAGCTGTGTAAGATAACTTGTCGGAAAGAACCTCTCGGAGCGCTTCAATACCGAACGAGGAGTCCGTGAGTGTTTTTAATATCCTGCTGGAAAAGTTCGTTCGACAGGCAACGGTGAACAGAAATTACACTATGTACAACAAACATCGCACGTTACTCGCCTACGCCGATGACATCGATATAATAGGTCGAAAATTGCGAGCGGTAACAGCGGAGCGGAGTCTGCCCAAATGGGTGTGGTAGTAAATGGCGAGAAGATCAGGTAGATGGTATCTAAGCGCAAGACGTTCAGTAGCCTCGGACCTGCTGGGAAAATGAAAACTGCAGCTTTGAGGTGGTGAAAGAACGGTACCAAGTACCGACAGAAATAAAACTAATGACATCAGTTTTGAAATTCGGAAGAGAATAGTGTTGGCTAACATATGCTACTAAGGTCTAAGTAACCAATTTAGAGACAAGGCCACCTATCGCCAGATCAAACTCACACTCTACAAGAAGCTTATACTACCCGTACTGTTGTATGGATCCGAAGCATTGGTAGTTGTGCAAACAGATGAGGCTGCCTTTGGAGTGTTTGAGTGAACATTTAGCCGAAAGATCTATAAAGTGAGTGAACTGATGGTTCACGCAGAAGAGAAAGGCCACAAATTAAATGGAAAGATCAAGCGAAGGATGACAAATCAAAGCGCCGCCTTTCAAATTGGAAAAACGACGAGGAGCCTGCAATTCTTTTTTAAGTTCGGCTAATGGAACAAATGTTCTGTCTCGAGCCAGCTACGTACGTAAATAAGCAGATATTTCCTCAGATTTATATAGAAGAAAATCTTTAGATCCAGAGACCTGCTGAGGGCAATTTTTGTATACAAAACCAGTGAGCGGAGCAGTATAGTCGGACGGGGCCGACCATACGATACCCTACACAACTACCACGGAACTCATATTTTCTGCGGATGTTTATTCCGAGACTGGGCAATATTTCGTGAAATTTGCACCCTCTTGCCCGATTAGAGGTAAACAGCACCTCTTCCTCACACTGACATATTTTCCGAATATTACGAGTATTCAGCACAGCTATTGTCAAGATTCCCTTCACCGTGGGTTGTGTTGTGATGTTCAGCTTTCATTTGAGGTCTATAGATCGACTCGAGAATAACACCAAAAATTAAGTTTTCGGTCCACTTCATTCCAAAATTATTATCTGATCATCACCGAAAATTATAGGCGTTGTCCTTGACCATAACTGGAACCTCATGGAACATTTCAAAGCGATCAGCGCTATAATTCCGCTCTCCAGAGTGATAATGGGTTACTAAATAATATACGAATACGGAGATACCTGTAAATATTTAGGTGTAACTTCCACATCCGAGCACATACAACAATATAATTGGTCTCAAGTTAAAGGTCAACCACTCCTCTAGGATATAATATCAACTTCTCGGGTATATGTCCTTCAGGGGCAAATATATACGCCATAGAATACAAATTTTGTCATTTTTCACACAAAAGACAGGGTCCATTTGACCCGCTAAATATTGACCGATCTTTCTCCAAACTGGCGTGCTTATTCTTTGGCCCGATCCGCTTCTCCATGCAAAATTTCACGATGTTCGGGCCATTGTTGCGGCCTCTGGAGCGACCAGAAAAACGGTTACAAACTTTTGGGGCTGCACAAAGCTATAATACCCTGACAACATAGTTGTGTAGGGTATAAAAATTGCTCAGGACCAGATAGCTATTTTTTTTACAGAAAAATAAGAGGATTGATTTATTCTGCAGAAAAAAAAATTATCACTACCAGAGGTCTGATTTGTATTATCCTTGCATGTAGTGAACCTACTTTGGCAGATGTCAGACCACGAA
Organism: Musca vetustissima; assembly: GCF_032173495.1. Classification (NCBI taxonomy): domain Eukaryota; kingdom Metazoa; phylum Arthropoda; class Insecta; order Diptera; family Muscidae; genus Musca; species Musca vetustissima. The sequence continues at coordinate 47,441 of NW_026887372.1, forward strand.
GTCTATTCTATGTTCTATAAAAATTCAATTCCGATTAGATTTTTCTACGAAAAATGTACACTCATATATTACGTATCCACGTTATGAAATTCAATAGACCAAGTGTCCTAACATTTTTAGAGAAAAATATCTCTAGAGCTCTTGCTCTTTATACCCTACACAACTATGTTGTCAGGGTATTATAGCTTTGTGCAGCCCCAAAAGTTTGTAACGCCGCGAAATATTGGTCCTAGACCCACCTTTAAGTATACCGATCGTCATATCTCGACTAGCTGAGTCGATCTAGACATGTGTGTCCGTCCGTCCGTCTGTCCATTATAATTTGTAAACACGATACAGGCCACAGTTATGGACCAATCTTCACGAAATTTTGCATGTAGGATGGGTTCAGGCCAATGAAGACCCCTACTGTTTTTGGAAAAGATCGGTTAATATTTAGGGGATGAAATGGACCAAATACTAAATTTTTGTCGGTTTTTCTGGTCGCTCCAGAGGCCGCAACAATGGCCCGAACATCGTGAAATTTTGCATGGAGAAGCGGATCGGGCCAAAGAATAAGCATGCCAGTTTGGAGAAAGATCGGTCAATATTTAGCGGGTCAAATGGACCCTGTCTTTTGTGTGAAAAATGACAAAATTTGTATTCTATGGCGTATATATTTGCCCCTGAAGGACATATACCCGAGAAGTTGATATTATATCCTAGAGGAGTGGTTGACCTTTAACTTGAGACCAATTATATTGTTGTATGTGCTCGGATGTGGGAGTTACACCTAAATATTTACAGGTATCTCCGTATTCGTATATTATTTAGTAACCCATTATCACTCTGGAGAGCGGAATTATAGCGCTGATCGCTTTGAAATGTTCCATGAGGTTCCAGTTATGGTCAAGGACAACGCCTATAATTTTCGGTGATGATCAGATAATAATTTTGGAATGAAGTGGACCGAAAACTTAATTTTTGGTGTTATTCTCGAGTCGATCTATATACCACAAATGAAAGCCGAACATCACAACACAACCCACGGTGAAGGGACAATAGCTGTACTGAATACTCGTAATATACGGAAAATATGTCAGTGAGGAAGAGGTGCTGTTTACCTCTAATCGGGCAAGATCACAAAATATTGCCCAGTCTCGGAATAAACATCCGCAGAAAATATGAGTTCCGTGGTAGTTGTGTAGGGTATCGTATGGTCGGCCCCGTCCGACTATACTGCTCCGCTCACTGGTTTTTAAATAAATACTTCTTGTACTTACCTTAGGCCCCACAACAACATTCGGCGTGGCTGCCGTATTACCACCATGAGCAAAATTCTCAGCCGAATTGGAAGCCGGCAAACGTTTCTCGTTCGTGGATTTAATTAAACTGGGTCTACGCATAACGGGATGGGTGCAGGTTTTACCATCGGCACACGAGGCATCACCACAACCACAATCCAATTGTTTGACTAGAGCTGCTTGACGGGATAAACGTTGTTTCTCCATCAGCTGGCAGACAATAGATTCAACGGTTTCGGCAGTCTGGAAAAAAATTTGACAATTAAAAGAAAATTAAAAAACAGTATTCAAAATTTTGAATAAAATACATCGTTTGAATTCGAACTTACCGATATTTCAATATCATTGCCGGAATCCGATTCATCATCTGAGGTTACTGTTGACACTGGAATGGAAGGGGAAAAGGATTTTTTTTATTTATTACAAATATTTTTTTTTTAAATTTAATTCCCTTAAAAAAATATACTTACACATGGGTTTCAATTGGCTAACCAATTCCTCCTTTGTCCACTCTTTTTTATCGCCCCACAAACTGATGCTCGGCGCTATGACGGCCATTTTATTATCATCCGGATATGGCACATTCAAATAGTGTACCAAAACAATATCGGGATTTTGTAATAGCCAATAACATCTGCGATGAAATGTGGGCAATATGGCAGAATGTACATAACAACCATAGATGCACTGTAAGGAAAGAGAAAAAAAAAACAAACAAATATTGAAGAGAATATGAAATTAGGGTTTGAAAAAAATCAAAACAAAGCAATAAAAATGTTGTAAAAATTATTTGTCAAAGAAAAGCAAAAGTAAATGCTGATTGGAATAAATTTAATAATTTTACTTTATTCCAGAACCTGCAAGATTCTGCTCGAATCGAAGTTGCGCTATAAAGTTGAATAGTTCTACCACTTATGAGTACGGGAATATATTATCATTTACTTTGGATTTGAAGGGTCTTGATTTCAAAATGACTTGATGTTTTGCCCCAAGGACCTTATTCTTATAGAGCCTAATAAAAATCTCATATCATCTATTTGATATCTAATACTAAGCAACTATATCCATAGTACCCTCAAGTCTAGCCATCTCCTCCCCATACATATATATTATCTCCCACCAATCAAAACAAATTCCAAATGGCATGAGGTCAAAGGGCAAACAAATTTATTTTCATTTCACCCTCCCAAAAAGAACAAGAAAAAAAAACAGATTCATTTGTAAACAGATTTTGACTTATGACATATTGGTGAACTCCTTCACTTCCTTGGCAAAACGAACATCGACGACCATTTTTTTATTTGTCTTCTCAAGTGAACGATTCGCTACAGGACGAACGAATAAAAAAACACTAAAAAATATAGCCTTTGTAATTTCAATAAATTTATTAAAATTGCAATTCTCCACGAAGAATAACAAACAGATTTTGTCAGTTCAACTTATTTGGCAAAATTAGTAGAGAGAAAAAAACGAAGGAAATTCAAGATGCCAAACAAACAAAAAGGAACAGCCTCCCAAAGAAAGAATATGGCTATATGTCGAAAATATAAAAGAAAGCATAGGGGAGGGGAGGATAAGGAGAGGAGGATACAAAAAAAAAAAAAAAACTATCAGTAGCAAGTGCCAACCCTTTTTATAGTCGTCGATGGGAAAAAGTTCAAGATGAGTAGTGACAACAAAAAATAAAAAAAAACATAAGAAGCTGGTTGAAATGATAAATTTTTATTTTGTGATATACCGCTGTTTTGTAATCTAATTCATAGACATTATTGTGGAAGTACCAAAAAAAGTAAATATGCAACAAAAAACATGCGACTATTGTTGATAGTTCAGGGGGAAAGGAGGAAATGTAGGCAATAGAATACAGTGGGAATTTTTGCTCTAATTTTTGAATTTTGATGGAAAATATAGTTGATATCGAGTACTTGAATCTTTACTAATAAAAGAGTAAAGTGATTGACTGACTTAACGATTCATCATCGTCCAGACGAAACGGTTAAGGCTAGAACTGTAAGTATCCGAAAAGTACAAAATTTGGTACAATTTCGTGGCAAAAGATCTAAAAAAACTTGAAATTTGGTATGCAAAATAAGGTTGAAAAGTATGGTCGATATTAGGAGGTGGTGATTTTGGAAGCGTGTACTCATGTATAATACAAGTACTAAACTGTACTACATATGGTACAATTTGAATTTAGAGAAACGGATGAAGCTGGAATCCTGAAATTTGAAATTAACATTACCTTCGGGGTGTACGATTGAGATATGTACGTGGTTTTGGAATTTTTTTACTTATGTGTGCGAAAACTACTAAATCGTATTATAATTGGTACAATTTGGATTTGAGTGAACCGATAGAGCTGGAATTTTGAAATTTAACGTTAGGATCACTGTTGGGGTGTAGGTGTATATAAACTTTTGGAAATTCGTATTCGTTACGTGTACTAAATTTGGTACAATTTAAATTTTGGGTGAACCAATAGTCCGGGAATCTTGAAATTTGGAAATAGCATTGGGGTATGAATGTAGTTTTGGAAATTTATATTTATGGGTACTAAAATTGTACTAAATTTGGTATAATTTGTGGGAACTGATAGAGCTTGGAGTTGGGGTCATTATTGTAGTGTTAGATGTTGGGGATACGTAGTAGAGCGCAAAAGTCGATTTTTAGACTTTTCGATTTTTGCTTTTGACTAAAAAGTCGCTTTTCGATCTTTCGATTTTGCCAAAACTGTTCAAAATCGATTTTCGACTTTTACTGACTTCTGCAAAATCGACGAAAATTTTTGATTTTTTTATATGAATTTTTGTGTGGGCAATTTGAGCTTTGTGATAAAAAACCAAGTATTTATGAAGAAAATCGAAACTCGATCTTGAAAAGTCGAATTTACGATTTTCTCATAGATCAAAAGTCGACTTCGACTTTTAGACTTTTCAATACAAAAAGTAGATAATTCGATTAGTCGAAAGTCGATTTACTTAACCCTAGTAGGATTGTAGAACGTTTTGGAAATTCGCCCTAATGGGTACCTAAATGGTACACATTTGGACGAATTTAGATTTGGGTGAACCGATAGAGCTGGAATCAAATCGACATTTGGATAAAGCTGGAATCCTGACATTGGGTAATAAGGTTTCTATATGATTGCACAATGTAGGTAGTAATAACAATTTCTACGTATATGTACTAAATGGTAGTAGATTTGAAATAATTTGGATTTAGGTGAACCGATAGAGGTGGAATCCTGAGATTTGGAATTAAGATTGTGGTGTTTTGGAAATTCGTAGTTATGATTTTTGAAGTAGGTAATTATGGAAATTTACATTGATGTCTACTAACTAACTGGTACTAAATTAGAATTTGAATTTGGATTCTGATTTTTTTCGAAATAAGTTTTGCAAGAGAACAAAGGGTAATAAATTATACACAATTTAGTATCATTTTTGAAAATACATATTATAAGAAAACATAATAAAATTTAATTAATGCTCGGTATTGGATTTTAAATAATTCTACAGAAAAAAACTTATCGATAACATAATTTTTTGAATCGGCAATTTACGATTTTGTTTAGTGGAGTGATACATGACACCCTGGGACAATATCCCAAGCAAAAAACTAAGAGAACTGATGAGGATTTGTTGCGAAATCCGAAACTATAGTCTGAATTTCCCAAAATTAATCAATGTGACCATAACCCACTTTAAGAATAAAAATCTTGTTGTTTTTATTTTTAAACCCCACAAAAAAGGGATCAAGCTGGCTTACTAAAAAAAAGATAATTTTTTATATATGTTGAATATGCAAAAACATGGACCTATTTTAAAATTTTTCTGCGAAGAATTGGTTTTCTCAACCCATTCGCAAAATGGATTTATATTTTTAAAAAATTCCGAAATATGGTCTTATATTTAAAATTTCTTTTTTATATGAGGACGATGTAAAAAATAGACCTGTGCCGACAAATTTATGCAAAAATTTGGTTTTCTTCTTACACCATTTACATTAAATCGGACGAAATTATATATAGGAGCTATATCTAAATCTGGACCGATTTTTTCCCAATCTCAATAGGGTTCGTCCTTGGGCCAAATTAGTGACCTATGCCAAATTTCATCCAATTCGGATCATAAATACGACCTGTACTTTGTTTACAATTTAACATGGACAGGCAGACAGACGGACGGACGGTCATGGATAAATCGACTTAAAAAGTTTCTCGTTTCCTTTTGCCTATTACAAACATATGCACAAATATGTACCACAGTGTGGTGAAGGGTATAAACACATCCATTCGGTTCAATAATTGCTGAAAGTATGGTGGGACCTCTACAACCTCCAAGCAGCCGAAGGACCTTTTTGCAGGCACTTCAATGGGGAAATGCGATTAAAATCTTTTAAAAGAGAAAATAATCCAGTTCCTTTATATGAGGGCTATGCCTTGATCTATTGATCTATATTGAAAATTGTGTACAATGTGTTTTTTTACCCATCAAAAACCCGGATTGCGGTTTAAACCTACGAAATAACGAAATGGCACGATAACGTCCTCTTTTGATTGGTACAAAGACATTTTAAAAATGTTCTGAATGTGTTTTTTTTTTTTTTTTTTTGCCCGAAGTGTTGGAAGAATTTCAAAATACGCCTCACTATGGGCCAGGAATCCCATTTTTGACAAAAAGTCCATTTTAAGTAGAGCTAAAAAAAAGTTAAATATTTCGAAACTGGAGGCTTTGAGCGTTGCACCCGTAAAGTTTTATAACATTGTAGGTCATGGTTTACAAATGACATGAGGTCAAAGTCAAAAATTCGTTTTTTTTTTGTGAATATAATTTATATTTGAAAAATGTTATATAATATTGACATGCGTCAAAATATTAACATGAAATGAAGGTCAATTACACAGATGGAATTGCTGATTATAATGAAAGTTAAAATTATTAGAAATTAGAAGATAATCAATAAAAATTCCGTATCTAAAAGTTTTAAATACCATATTTCCAAAAAAAAAGAGTTACACAACCTAGAGATTATTTTAATGGTTATAGCACCAATCGACGACTTGATATGTTCTCTATGCAAAATTTCGCGACCGTTCATATAATAAATAGTTATTGTGGATTATAAAAAATAGTTGTTGAAAATTGCCTTTAACAATTTAATAAAAAAATAAAATTGACTTTCACAAACATAGCTGATGATAAAAATGGCTTGTAATTTTGAATTAAGGGTTCGCATTGCTCAGACCATATTTTTACCAAAAATGATTAATTTTGGTCCACTATTTGGGGTAGCCCTCATATAATGTTGGTTTTTTGGAGATTTTGCCTATAATTTAGTATTAGGAATTTCCAAAAATAATATCAATATTGACTTAGATTTCGGGGTAGGCCCCACATAAACGGACCCCACATTATTTGGTAGTTTGGGTATTTTAAGTACATTTTTCTATCAAAATGAATATAATTACAATTTATTTACGATATGCAATATTTTCAAGACCATAATAAATAAATAATAAAATGTCATGAAATTGTTAGGTTTTGTTATATATTTTTTATCAGTGGTCATAGCTCTACAAAACGTGTTCAAACATAATTTGATAAATTCAGCTTCTAATACAATTAAAAAAAAATTGACCGCCGTTTTCGATTCACCCTATTAAAGTGAAGGCGTTTTATTCTTCACTTGTCTCAACAGTTCGAATCAATCCCTCGACATCGAAATGATACTTAATTTAATCTTTATCGTTTTAAGCCCCCGAATGCGTTGAGAATTAAAGTGGTGTACTGTGTTTGCCCGAAGTGTTCGAAAAATCATGCAGGTATAAATATAAGCATAAATTTCGAAAATCTTTTGAAATTCTATTGCTAGCCCCACTGTCTTTCAAAATGCTAAAAAAAAACAAAAAGAGCACTGAGCTCTCGCTAAATGAATGAACGTTTTGGTATTCGTTCATAAACATATTAGTTGTTAGTCAGTTATCGCGTTAAACAAAAATATTTTCCAGACATTAGACAGACGCGTCGTTTGTTGTCTTAGCAATTCCGTCTTCTTCAAAGCAAAAAAAAAAAAAAAAAAGAAAACATAAATCTTCCAAGAGTACATTGATGTCGTTCCAAGGAATCTCTAAAAAAAAAGCAACTTGACACCATCGAAAAAACAAAAGTATTTACGTCCACTTTTAAAGACATTTATATTGAGTGCAAAAAGCACAGAAAAACAAAAAAAAGGATATGAAAGAAAATAGGTTGGCAAATATAAATTTCATAAAAATTAAAAACCTTCTAACAAAACAACAAGAACAACAGCAAAAACAAATAGAAAAAATTGGCGTGAAATTACACTGATTTTATTTCAGTGTTTCAGAAAAAAAACACTTTTTTCCGGCCAATGATGACGATGATGAAAACTAAAGAAAAACACAACAATAGGAAAGTATTGCATAGAGTTTTCACTACCACAAAATCGACCAAAATGAAGACAATATAAGATTTCCCGCCGAGGGGGTAGCTGAATGAGCCGGGAGTCGAGTATCTGACTAAATGACTTAATTACCGATATCCAACCAACTCCTATGGAATTACTCCTCCATTCAGCTCTTTTAAAATGAAGCCTTTCCAGGGAATACTTTTATCTGCTGATCATTAAAAATTATAATCTTTGCAAGGAGTTTTTGTACACAACGAGGACTTTATGAAGTCCTAGTTCGATCCCCACCATGTGGTCGTATTAAAATACTTAAGGGAACCCCACCCATTATCGATTTTAATTTTTCAAGATTTTCAATGGGCTGGTAAATCAATACCAATGCTTGTTTAGGTTTGTAATTTTGCACATATATATTTGAAGATTTAAAAGAGAAGAAAAATAATTTACAAAAACATTTTGTTGTTGTTTTTTGTAATTAAAGAGAAGTCCTTATTTTTGATGGCGGGCATGATAACTCCTCACTGGCACATCGGAATCCGAAAATTCCAACGGTATTAGAAAGCGTACATGTCTGGCTCTCGTATGAACTAGGATTATTGACTTCGCTCTAAAATTAACAAAATGGCGGACCTTTGAAAAATATTTTTGGAAAATCGCCGATTTTTGACCAAAAACCAAGTTAAAAAATAAGGAAGATCTTCACCGATTGGATTTATCCTAGTTCATACGAGAAACGTGTGAAAATTTGGAATCGATTGGGTTATTAGTTTTTGAGTTATCGTGCCCGCCAGACATTTTGTAGAGACATTCTTGAATTAGTGTAGAATCGAATTAAATCAAAAAAATGTTTGACCCCGAGAATGGGGGGTCCCCTTAAACGAATCGGTATTGTCAGTTGGTATCTTTATATGGTGTTTATGCCAAAAATGGATCTATATTTTAAATGACCTGCGAGGAAGGCTTTAGTGCTGGCACATCCTCCTGTACAGATATAGAAGGAAACCTGGTGACACAAACAGACAGCGTGCTGAGGATCTGGAAGAAGCATTTTGAAAAGCTTCTGGTATCAAATAGTAGCGGTGAAGTGGATACCCCACAACCAATAAGAGATGACGGTATAGAGTGTATACCACCTAGCCAAGATGAAGTCAGAATAACAATTAGTCGTCTGAAGAATAATGAAGCAGCAGGTGCCGATGGGTTACAAGCCGAACTATTCAAGACTGGTCGTCAGATGCTGGTAAGGAGCATGCACCAGCTGATTAGTACAATTTGGCTAGAAGAATGCATGCCCAATGATTGGAACCTCAGCATCCTATAGAGGAATAAGTCTCCTTCCCATCGCATATAAAGTGCTATCCAGCGTACTGTGTGAAAGACTGAAGCTAATGGTTGGAACCTATATATGGTGTTTATGCCAAAAATGGATCTATATTTTAAATGACCTGCGAGGAAAATTGTTTAGGTCACAATTACAAATATTTTTAGAATTTACAAAAAAGCTTGAACAAAACCAAATAGCTGGAACAGAACAAAAAGCTTGAATCAAGGAAACTTGCCAGTGATTAATTTATATTAACTTCTGTACGTTATAAATCGATTTTCACATAATTTTCACACATCATTCTATACTTAATTCAGTACGATATACCACAATCGAAAGATATATGGGGACTTTGGTGCACCATTTACCTAAAATCGGACGATATGGGAGCTATATCTAAATCTGAACCGATATTCACGAAATTTAGCACACATCGTTCTAGACTTAATTCAGTATGATGTGTCAAAATTCGTGCAAATCGAAAGATGTATAGGGACTTTGGTGCATCATTTACCTAAAATCGGACGAAAATATATATGGGAGCTATATCTAAATCTGGACCGATTTTCACGAAACTTAGCACACATCATTCAAGACTTAATTCAGTGCGATATGCAAAATTTCGTACAAATCGAAGATATATAGGGACTTTGGTGCACCATTTACCTTAAATCGGACGAAACTATATATGGGAGCTATATCTAAATCTGAACCGATTTTCACGAAACTTGGCACACATCATTCTAGACATCATTCAGTACTCTACGCCAAATTTCGTGCAAATCGAAATATATATAGGGACTTTGGTGCACCATTTACGAAATATATATGGTAGCTATATCTAAATCTGAACCGATTTTTCCCAATTTCAATAGGGTTCGTCCTTGGGCCAAATAAGTGACCTATGCCAAATTTCATGCAATTCGGATCATAAATGCGACCTGTACTTTGTTTACAATTTAACATCTACAGACGGACGGACATGCGTAAATCGACTCAGAAAGTGATTCTATGCATAATTTCAAAAGGAGCCATGTGTCTATCTCGTTTCCTTTTGCCTGTTACAAACATATGCACAAAGACATAATACCCTGTACCACAGTGTGGTGAAGGGTATAAAAAGTTAACATTTTATAAATAATTTTGCTCCTTTCCCAAAAATGGCAACCCTGAGTATAACATTTAACCCTTGAACAAAAATCTGTTTTTATGTCCACAAAAATGTTAGACGGGAATAGAGTCGAGTAATTTTCTATGTTTCCGTTAGGGAAATCATAATTCATGGCATTTGCTACTCAAAAACAAAAAAAAGAACAGCTAACTAAATCCATGGCTCCCAAAAATAAAAAGAAAACAAACACTAAAGATAAACATGAACGCCGGACCGACACTGTGTTTATTTTTGTTTGGATAGGCGGAACAGCGAACAAACACACAAAAAAAGGGTCAACAAAGAACAAAAGCCAAAGTAGCACTTCTTTTCCATAGCTTTTCCCCCCTTACTTCCTCTATTCCATTTCAACTTCTCGCTTATCGTCCCGGTTTTTCGTCTAATTGTCTAAAATTCTTCATTAAGTCGTAAATTAATTCCACAAAAATAGAAGGAGAAAAAAAAAACGAAATGAAAATCCTAATAAACGACGCTAATTTGTCGGGCCCTTAAAAACACTTTGGAAGGATGTGATTCAAATGGGGGAATGGGAATAGGTTATTCCATATGATGACTGTTTTCTTTTGGCCACCACTTCTTCATAATAAATATGTGTGAAACAAAAGCGAAATAAACAAAACACTTATGGGATTTATTTGTTGTCCATGGGAATATTGTACTTGAAGTGCTTAATTGCTAGACACACACACACACAGATAAAGGGGAAAATTTTTGATTTTCGTTAAAAAAAATATAAGAATAAATAATTTTTGAAAAAAAATAACAACAATTTCGAATGAATTCTTTTTTATAATTTTTAGATTGAAAAATATGCCAAAAATCATTTTTTGTTGAAGAATATTTTCCAGTCGATTCAGACCGCATTCCATGAAACGAGAGTAGTAACACGATGCGAAAGTATAATACCAGATAGATAACAATGGAATAGCGGAACACTAGTTCACAGATGGCATAAAGGACCACGATCTGAGAATCTGCACTTGGAATGTGCGCACGTTGTACAGAACAGGCGCAGTGTTCGCTTTGGCGGATGTACTCAAGAAGTACAAAGCCGATATTATTACCTTACAGGAAATGCGATGGAAATCAGATGAAACGAGACATGAATTTGGCTGCGGATTTATGGTTAACAGGAGAATAGAAGACCTCGTCTCCAGATTCACTCCAGTAGATTAGCGAATTGCTATATAATTCGTATAAAAGCGAAGTTCTTCTACATCAGTCTCATTTGCGCCCATGCTCCGAACGAAGATAACGATGAACAGACCAAAGACATCTTTTATGAGCGTCTAGAAACAGCACATGATCGTTGCCCTGGCCATGACATTAAAATTCTGCTAGGAGATTTTAATGCAAACATCGGAAGGGAAAATATCTTTGGCCCCACCGTCGGAAAATTCAGCCTCCATGAAGAAATATCAGACAAGGGCATGATATTGATTGAATTCGCGGCAGCGAAAAACAACTACCAGCACCAGATTCAAGCATCTCGATATACACAAGGCCACTTGGATTTCTCCCGATCGAACAACGAGAAATCAAATCGATAATGTTGTGATATACGGAAGGCATTCATCCAGTGTTTTAGACGTCCGATTGATCCGGGGAGCGAATATCGATTCGGAGCATTACCTTGTGGCAGCCAAGGTACGCACCCGTCTTAATGTAGCAGCAAAGGTGCGATGTAATGTAACACGGAGATTTAACGTCGAAAAGCTGCAAACACAACAGATAGCAGAAGCCTACTCCGCTCAACTTAATCAACTGCTTGACGAAAGCACCCCTTATCCCGATAATAACATAGAAGCACAATGGCAGAGAATTGCCCACTCCCTACAAACTGCAGCAAAAGCAACACTTGGGTATCAAAGACCACCATCAAGAAATCCGTGGTACGATCAGGAGTGTCGTAATGTTACTGATATGAAAAACGCAGCGTATAAGGAAACCCTGCGGACAGTAGCAACGCGTAATGCGTGGAGAACTATCGGGAGAAAAGGAGTGAGGAGAAACGTATTTTCAGAAAAAATAAAGGGCTAGAAAAACGTGAGCGTAAGCAAATCGAGATGTACAGGAGTCAGAATAAAGTCTGAAAATTCTATCAATGGGTAAAACACCAAACCGAAGGTTTTGGTGCTGGCACATCCTCCTGTAGAGATAAAGAAGGAAACCTGGTGACACATACAGACAGCGTGCTGAGGATCTGGAAGGAGCATTTTGAGAAACTTCTGGTATCAAAAAGTTGCAGTGAAGTGGATACCCCAGAACCAATAATAGATGACGGTATAGAGTGTATATCACCTAGCCAAGATGAAGTCAGAATAGCAATCAATCGGCTGAAGAATATTACAGCAACAGGTACCGATGGGTTACAAGCCGAACTATTCAAGACTGGTGGTCTGATGCTGGTCAGGAGCATGCACCAGCTAATTAGTACAATTTGGCTAGAAGAATGCATGCCCAATGATTGGAACTTTAGCATCCTGTGGACAAAAAAGGAGACAAGTCACCTTCCCAGCGTACTGTGTGAAAGACAGAAGCCAATGGTCAATGACATTATTGGACCATATCCACCATTGACCACATCTTCACTCTGCGCCTGGAAAAAACCCACGAAAAACACATCGACACATTCCACCTATTCGTCGACTATAAACCCGGATTCGACAGCCCTATCCGTTCAGAAGTGTAACCAATCTGAGGGGGTGTGAATGGAGAAGATTGAAGAAGTTCGCAAAAAAAAAACACGGAATTCCTAGATTCATAGGGTAATCAAACCCAAATGTTTTTAATATAAACATTCAATAATTCTTGATTTGACTTTCTCCGCATTTCTAAAGCCCACAACAGGCCTCAAATGGCTTATGTGTATGTCCTTCTCATGTTGGACATGTGGTAGTAACCTAACCCAACCTTCTGAAAATGAGTTTTTTATTCGCCGGGAACACGGAATGTCAATTATACCGAAAATGGTTCACGTCCCACAATATAATGGGATTATATCAAAATATGGAACTATATCGAAAATTTTGGTCAAACAAGTTATAAAAGGTTATAAACCTTAAAGATTTGCACACCTTTAAGGTTTATATCCATTTCCGATGTCCAAATAAAGAACTATGTAGATATATAGCCATATAGCCTACCCTACAAGAACCCAGAGAATGTGTCTATTCTTCAAACTAAAAATAGAGCAATACTTTATTATGAGAACTATTTATGTCTTGACATAGCCCTCATATGCATTTTCGGTATTTTTGGGGGTTTTATCCCCATTTTCAAACAGAAAATCATTAATAGTCTATTATTCCAAGTCGGGTTGAGAATTTTGTTTGAAATTGGAAGAAGACACGCTTAAGTAGTTGTAGGTTTAAATAAAATAATTAAAAACCATTGTTATTGAATCCGAACTTGTGGACCTATTAGACCTATTTGGATAATCCTCACTCTTGGATACTCCTCGCTCTTGTAAAAGTTTATCCAGCATAGTCGTTTTATTAGAACGAAACTGTAAAACGCAGTACTCCAAGAATCGCCGAACTATTCAAGACCGGTGGTCAGATGCTGGTCAGGAGCACGCACCAGCTGATTAGTACAATTTGGCTAGAGGAATGCTTGTCCAATAATTGGAACTTCAGCCTCCTGTGTCCCGTGCACAAAAAAGACAAAACAAGACAAGATATGTGCCAACTATAGAGGGATTAGCCTCCCTCTCATCGCATATAAAGTGCTATTCAGCGTGCTGTGTGAACGACTGAAATCAATGATCAATAATTGAATCTCATCAATGCGGCTTCAGACCTGACGCCAAAAGACCCACGAAAAACACATCGACACATTCCACCTATTTGTCGACTATAAAGCCCAATCCGCTCAGAGGTGTTTAAAGCTATGTCTGCCTTAATGAGGCTATGTAGGAGAACTTTAAATGGCACAAGGTCAGCAGTTAAAGTAGTTAAAAGGACCTCTAGGAGCCCTTCAATACCGTGGCAGTTTGTTCTGTGACCTTTTTAGCATTCTGTTGGAAAAGGTCATACGAGATTCAACAGTGAACAGAAATGACACTCTGTACACCAAAACCACTTGTTACTCGCCTACGCCGATGACATCGACATAATGGGTCGAACATTGGGAGCGGTAACAGCCACCTTTGAACTAATTGAGAAGGAGTCTGCAAAATTGTTGCTGGCAATAAAAGGCAGCTTCGAGGAAGGATAGTGTTGGCCAACAAATGCTACTATGTTCTGAATAAGCAGTTCAAAAACAAATGCACCTCTCGCCAGACCAAACTCTCACTATACAAGACGCTGATACTAACCGTACTGTTATATGGATCTGAAGCATGGGTACATGCGGAAGCAGATGAGGCAGCTCTTGGAGTGTTTGAGATAAAAATTCTCCGAAAGATCTATGGGTCGATTTGCGTCGACGGTGAATATCGCAGTGGAATGAACCATGGACTGTACCACCTATTCTCTGACATCGACATATTCTCTGACATCGACATGTTGTGAGAAAAATAACGACGCCCCAGATTAAAGGGTCACGAATTCGATGAAAAGGTCAATTAGAAGAGAACATTTCGGAACATAGTCTTTCAAATTTGAAGAGCTGCGCACAAGACCGATGCGCCTGGAAATCTTTTTTTAAGATTGACCTATGGAACAAATGTTCTTTAATTGCAAACACTGGAAAGGAGGTCTAGTAATAAAGAATATGTATACACGTGTGCTCTTGGCCTACAAAATATACACAGATAATTATGTTTACACTCACCTCAGTGCCTTGTACTTTAAGTTTCATGTGATCTTCACGTGTCGTTTTGCCATCTTTGCGTTTCTTCCAACAGTAGCCGTCACGTCGATAACGCACCTTCTTACGTGAGTAAAGTAGTAGAGAGCCACTTTTCGGTCTGAAAGAAAAAAAAATAACCAAAATTAGCAACGCATTTTCAAAAGGGAATACAAAAATATAAATTTACAGTAAAACACAATCATAACCAGATCGAACTTTTTATACCCGCCACCATAAGGTGGATTCTAAAAATACCTAAAATCATTAGGGATACATGTATGGGAAATAGGAAAACTGGCATAGGGCCTTGAACATGCCGAAAATGACGATTGATGGTTTAGAAATATACCCGCAAATTTGCGGTTCCGTCATATGGCATAGATAATAATTTGGCACCCAATGATAACCCAAGCGCCTCACTTAAAATTGGGCTACAAGTTATCCTTGATGGTGGTTTTCTATCCAATGAGGCAATTTGGTTGGAAAACGTTACTACACGTTACAAAATATCTAAATTTGGGAATTATATTTATATCGAACTGGCCTGAAAATGAGAACCCAAAATTCCAAATTTCGGTTGAAAAAAGTGGTCAAAATCAAAAAATCGAATATTGCGGTGATGTCGTTATATGAGGTGTATATCAAAACATGGACCGATATATTTCAGTTTTTATATCAAACGGGGTATTATTTCAATTGTCTAGAATTATTAGCATTTCATGTGGAAATTTTCAAAGCTATATCTTCGAACACTTTGTTTTGTGGTTTTCATGGTGATTTTTAATTTTTATTATACCCTACACAATTATGTTGTCAGGGTATTATAGCTTTGTGCAGTTTGTAACGCCGCGAAATATTGGTCCTAGACCCACTTTTAAGTATACCGATCGTCATATCTCGACTAGCTGAGTCGATCTAGACATGTGTGTCCGTCCATCCGTCTGTCCATTATAATTTGGAAACACGATACAGGCCACAATCTTCCAATCTTCACGAAATTTTGTTCGGCCGGTTAATATTTAGGAGATGAAATGGACCAAAAACTTTATTTTTGTCGGTTTTTCTGGTCGCTCCAGAGGCCGCAATTATGGCCCAAACACCCCGGATGCGGGAGTTACACTGAAATATTTACAGGTGCTTACGTATTCATATATTATTTAGTAACTTATTACCACAATGGAGGGCGGAAATATAGCGCTGATCGCTTTGAAATGTTCCATGAGGTTCCAGTTGTGGTCAAGGACAACGCTTAAAATGTTAGGTGATGATCAGATAATAATTTTTCGGATGAAGTGGACCGAAAACTTAATTATTTGTACTTTTCGAGTCGAAAGCCGAACATCACAACCCAATCCACGGTGAAGTAATTAGAGGGACTATACTGATTATTAGTAACATTTGCTGACCTCTATCCAGTCAAAAGGGTGCAAATATCGCGAAATATTGCCCAATCTGAGAATATAGAACCACAGAATGTTAGATTTTCATGGAAGTTGTGTAGGGTATCGTATGGTCGTCCCCGTCCGACTATACTGCTCCGCTCACTGGTTCATTTTTGAAGCCGATAATTATTTTTAAATAAAAATATTCAATGTCGTGTAATGTGGACCACTATAAAAGAGTGGGACCTTTTCATGAGGACGAGTTCGAAACATGGGCGCAAGGAGGTATTCTATCCTCTGAAAACTCGATATGCGAAAGGACCTTCAAATGGGTCGGTACCCTTAAATGGGGGCTATTCCAAAACATGAACCCATATATTTTTCTATTCATTGTTAACCGAAAGTGCAATAAATTGAAATTTATCACAACCAATCCACAACCTACCTTTAACTTACTGATCCTCATTGCCCACACATACTGGTCCACATTACGCGCCAAGTTATTTTTATACGCAGTTTAGAGTTTTTTTGAAATCTACCGTTGTTACGCCCACAATATCAAAAAAAGAATATGGTGGTCTACATTACCCGAAATTACTCTAAATGTTCGGGTCAGGATTGTGGCCTCTAGAGCAGAAAAAACCAGTAAGAAAAGTAGTAAAGTCGGACGGGGCCGACTATATTATACCCTTTACTACTTTCGGAATATTCAGAAGATGCATCCTAACAGATGTCGCATTTTTGAAGGTATTTTGAAGTGAAATTGAAGTAAATTAAATATGAAGTCTGTATTTATACGGCCTAAATCGGACGAACGTATATATGGGAGCTATATCTAAATCTGAACCGATTTCAATAAAACTTGGTACACGTTGAGCTATACTAACTTGAGTACGTTGTGCAAAATTTCGTGCCAATCGGCCTAAATTTGACACTTTGGTGTACCATTTACTAAAAATCGGACGAAAGTATATATGGGAGCTATATCTAAATCTGAACCAATTAAAAAAAAACTTGGCACACGTTGGGTTATACAAACTTCAGTACGTTGTGCAAAATTTCGTGACAATCGGCCAAAATTTGTCTTTTTGGTGTACCATTTACTAAAAATCGGACGAAAATATATATGGGATCTATATCTAAACCTGAACCGATTTCAAAAAAAAAAAAAAATAGCACACGTTAGGCGATCCTAACTTCAGTATGTTGTGCAAAATTTCGTACCAATCGGTCAAAATTTGAATCCTTGGTGCACCTTTTACTAAAAATCGGACGAAAATATATATGGGAGCTATTTCAAAATCTGAATCGATTTTAATAAAACTTGGTACACGTTGAGCTATACTAGCTTCAGTACGTTGTGCAAAATATCGTGTCGATCGCCCTAAATTTGACTCTTTGGTGCACCTTTTACTAAAAATCGGACGAAAATATATATGGGAGCTATATCTAAATCTGAATCGATTTCAATAAAACTTGGCACACGTTAGGCGATCCTAACTTCAGTGCGTTGTGCAAAATTTCGTGACAATCTTCCTAAATTTGACTCTTTGGCGCACCTTTTACTAAAAATCGGACGAAAAATATATATGGGAGCTATATCTAAATCTGAACCGATTTCAAAAAAAAAAAATAAAATAAAAACTAGCACACGTTAGGCGATCCTAACTTTAGTATGTTGTGCAAAATTTCGTACCAATCGGTCAAAATTTGAATCTTTGGTGCACCTTTTACTAAAAATCGGACGAAAATATATATGGGAGCTATTTCAAAATCTGAATCGATTTTAATAAAACTTGGTACACGTTGAGCTATACTAGCTTCAGTACGTTGTGCAAAATATCGTGTCAATCGCCCTAAATTTGACTCTTTGGTGCATTATTTATTAAAAATCGGACGAAAGTATATATGGGAGCTATATCTAAATCTGAATCGATTTCAATAAAACTTGGCACACGTTAGGCTATCCTAACTTCAGTCCGTTGTGCAAAATTTCGTGCCAATCGGTCTAAATTTGACTCTTCGGAGCACCATTTACTAAAAATCTTACGAAAATATATATGGGAGCTATATCGAAATCTGAACCGACTTTCCCCAATTTCAGTAGGGTTCGTTTCCTTTGTCGATTACTAGGTTTTTTAATTATTTTACATTTTTGTATATATTTTGTTGTTAAAAAATTTAATTTTTCTCACAGAAAAAAAATATCGCATGACTCACCTTGTTTTGACTTCTTTCGATTGCCATTCATTGTGTTTATCAAAACTGATAAGAATCGCAGCGATTTCCTGAAATAGTAAACAAGAAAAAAAGGAAAAAGAAATAAAAAAACGTTTTATTTTAGTTGAAATATTATAAAAAACAGAAGAAGAAGACTCGTCTCGCTCACTTGTAATCTCACAAGTAGTAATAATTGTGTCTTGACATAAGACAACATTTAGATAAAGCAATTTTAATTTATGACACTTAGATATACAACATACGTACACATATATACATTTTGAAGAGCAACAACAAAATATACACATGTATAAAAAAACAAAAACAAAAAAAGGAGAGTATTTATCTTAAGACCAAGAAGATAGAAAATTAAATGCGGCTACATGAATGAATTCCTAGAAAAGTGGATTTAGAAAAAAGTATTTAATACAAAAAAAATACTTTAATATTTTTTATAGGTTAGGTAAGTGAAGAGATGAGCATACCTCAGACTGTTCAGGGGCAAAATATTTGAAAATAATCCACAAAAATATTATATACTGTAAAATTTGTTTTAAATAAAAATTTATTTACATTTCTTTAAAAATAAAAAAAAATGCTGAATTTTCAAAATCTCACACGTTACTCAACTTGCTGGAAATTCATAAATATTTTATTGGAATTTCAAGGACTCTCCCACACACACATGTACCGAACATTATAAATAAATTTTGTGTATATTTCAATGATTTTATTATTGGCATTATTTCTGTGGATGCCTTTTCATTTTATTTGCCATAACTCTTCCTTTCATCGTTTACCTCTTTTTTCCTTCTTTATTATGCAAAGGACATGTCTTACATATGTAATAGCCTCAAATGTCATCATAAATATTTCCACGAAAAGAAAAAACCAACCACAAGGACACTTATAGCTAGCTAGTGCATTGTAAAATATCATAAAAAATTGCTTTTGTATGTGGAAAATTCGCAGAGAAATCAAAGAGGAATGCTGAAGACGCTGATTGAATGAAAAAGTATTTGCGTCAAATACCCCCGAAAGTAAGTGCTAAACAAAACAGCAACAACAAATATGAATGAATGAATCAAACATTCGCATTGAGTGCCCATTTAGTATTTTTTTATTTGTAGCAAAGGAAAACGGAAATAAACCTTAACGGATTTCATGTTTTGAGATATTTGCCCGCTTAGGACAAATGGCGGATATTTTATTTGACTTATTAATGCGAATAACACATACTCAATGGAATTTCCTTAGCTGGTTGCTATGATGCTCCTTAAAGTATATGAAAAAAGTAGTAGGGGTCATGTTACTATGAGCACAGTGGCTAAGAAAAGTTTTTGAGGACAGGAAAAATATAAGAAAACAATAATTGGATAGCAGCCTTTGTATAGAAAATACCATAGATATATTTTTTTAATATTTTATAGGAAAATATATTTATATTTAAAAAAAAATTAAGGCCTTGATAAATTCTAGATATAAAATATAAAGAAGAAACTATGATATATTCTAAAATTAAAATTTTTTAAAATTTGAGTTGTATTTTTTCCTAGAAAGAAATTAGGTCTTGGAATTTTATAAAATCAATAAAACGATTTAACAAGCCTTTAACATTTTCCAAAAAAGTATTATTAATATTTTCAAGCCTTCATAATTTTTAAAAAATATTTTTTTAAGAAACCAAAAATATATTTTTTGGTTGTGAATTCAGGCCTCCACACTTTCTAAAATGTTTTAAAAATAAGTATGTACTTCATATAATTGTTTAATCTACATATTTCCTAAAATATAATAAACGGCTTTCATATTATTTAAAATATATTTTATATTTATTTTTTTTAATCCGGGTTTAATATGTTCTAAAAAATCTTTATGTTTTTAATTCCCGCCTCAATAGTCTTTCGAAAATATTTTTTAGAAAATCAAAAAACGGTGGTCTTTGAAAAAATTATTTTAAAAAATCCACGTCTCGATGGGTTATCTAAAATAATTTGAAATAAAATCCAATCTTCTATATAATAATTATTAGAAAAATCCACGCCTTGGTTTTAAAAATTCTTAGTCTTGAATGTCTTTGAAAAAATATTTTTTAATAAAAATCCATGCCCTCAATTCCTAGCCTCAAATATCGTTGAAAAAATGTTTTTTAATAGTCTTTAAAATTTTATTTTAAAAAATCCACACTTCGATTGTCTTTGAAAAATATATATTTTTCTAAAATCCTCGCCCAGGTAGTCTTTGAAAAAATATTATTTAAAAAATTCACGACTCGATTGTCATCAAAAAGTGTTTTTTAATAAATCCACGCCTCGATTATCATCAAAACATATTTTTTAATAATTGAAAAAATGTTTTTTTTTAATAAATCTACGCATCAATTATCATCTCAAAAAAAAAATTCAAAAAATGCACA
Organism: Musca vetustissima; assembly: GCF_032173495.1. NCBI lineage: Eukaryota > Metazoa > Arthropoda > Insecta > Diptera > Muscidae > Musca > Musca vetustissima. The sequence goes on from NW_026887372.1 coordinate 68,463, forward strand.
CCTCGATTGCCTTTGAAATTTTGTTTTAAAAATTCCACATCGGTGGTCTTAGTAAAAATACACGTTAGAAAATCCACGACTCGATGGCCTTTGAAAAATTAGTTTAACAAAATTTAAGTATTTATATTTTGTAAGAAAAAAGTCCAGGCCTTCATAATTTTTAAAAAATCAACATCTTAATATTTTTTTACCCTTATAATTAAAAGAAATGTAGAAATCATGTCTTGATATTTTCTAAAAATATATTTTTTGTTTTAAATTTATGCCTTTACATTTTCTAAAATGTTTTAAAAAAAAGGGATTCGTAAATTTTTAAATATACATATTTTTATACCCTACACAACAATGTTGTTAGGGTATTATAGCTTTGACCCACCTCTAAGTATACCGATCGTCATATCTCGACTAGCTGAGTCGATCTAGACATGTGTGTCCGTCCGTCTGTCCATTATAAATTGTAAACACGATACAGGCCACAGTTATGGGCCAATCTTCACGAAATTTTGCATGTAGGATGGTTTCTGGGCAATGACGACCCCTATTGTTTTTGGTAAAGATCGGTTAATATTTAGGGGATGAAATGGACCAAATACTTAATTTTTGTCCTTTTTTTCTGGTCCCTCCATAGGTTGCAATTATAGCCCAAACATCGCGAATTATGCATAGAGAAGGGGATCGGGCCAAATAATAAGCACGCCTGTTTTGATGAAGATTGGTCAAAATTTGCGGGTAAAATGGACCTTGACTTTTGTGTGAAAAATTATAAAATTTGTATTCTATGGCGTATATATTTGCCCCTGAAGGATATAGACCCGAGAAGTTGATAGTATATCAACGGAAGTGGTTGACCTTTAAATTTAAACCGATAATATTGTCGTATGTATTCGGATGTGGGAGATACACTTAAATATTTACAGATGCTTACGTATTCAGATATCATTTAGTAACCCATTACCACTCTAGAGGGCGGAAATATAGCGCTGATTGCTTTGAAATGTTCTATGAGGTTCCAGTTATGGTCAAGACCAACGCCTATAATTTTCGGTGAAGATCAGATAATAATTTTGGGATAAAGTGTACCGAAAACTACATTTTTTGTACACAAGACGAACATCACAACACAACCCACGGGGAATGGAATATGGACATGTACCGAATATTAGAACTATTAGTGTAAGGTCTGTTGATATCTAATTGGGCAAGAGGGTGCAAATATTTCGAAATATTGCCCAGGCTCGGAATAAAAATCCGCAGAAAGTTAGAGTTCCGTGGTAGTTGGGTATGGTCGGCCCCTGCTCCGCTCACTGGTTTTCGAATTATGATTTCTTGAAATCCTTGCATTTTAGGTATATAATAACTTCGGCAATATTACTGATAAAATATCGGGGAATATTTTGGTATACACCTTTAACCCTCAACCGACACATTGAGGGGGTCTGAACGGTGGTAAAGCTGTTCAGAATATTCTACAGAAATGTTCGCCACAAAGTTTTACTATAAATCTTAGAATATACTAAAACTCAAAAATCGACCTAAACGTCAAAAATCTTTAACAAAAAAAAAAAAAAAAAACATCGTACTTACTAGTTTTTACCCATTTTTCCCACAATATGTCGTTTTAGAAGGATGGTATGGAATATTCTCCATCAACCAGTAAGGAAAGTAGTTAAGTCGGACGGGGCTGACTATATGATACCCTTCTCCACTTTGGGTATATTCAACAGATGCGTCGCATTTTCGAAGAACCATCTATATCTAAATGTGCACCATCTTGGATCAATCCATAAACATGTAACTTGTAACCTATCCTAAACTCTTCATTTGGATAGATAAATAATGAGACAAAATCATATAAATCGATTTCAAGCTAATCTCAATCGGAGACTCGTCGATTATTTGAAACCCAATAAACGTGAAGTCGGTCGAATATATGGGCTATACCTGCATTTCTAAAAAAACAATTACGTCATTCCATACTCAATTTGGCACGTTGTGCAAAATTTCGCACCAATCTTACAAAAATGAGGAGTTTGGGCCTCATTTAAGGGGACCCCCCCATTCTCGGGTTCAAAAATGTTTATGATTTAATTCGAATCTACTCTAATTCAAGAATGTCCCTACAAAATTTCAAGTGAAAATCTCAAGAACTCTTGAAGATATAGCCGATTTGTTGTGTCAACATCAAGTGACGGCTGAAGGGCTTCTCAAACTTTAAATGCGTTTTTCTCTTTTGCGAATGGCGGGCACAACAACTCAAAAACTAATAACCCAATCGATTTCAAATTTTTACACGTGAGTGTACAGCTATCGTATGAACTAGGATAAAGCCGATCGATGAAGATCTTCCTTATTTTTAACTTGGTTTTTGGTAAAAAATCGGCGATTTTCCAAAAATATGTTCTCAAAGGTCCGCCATTTTGTCAATTTTAGAGCAAAGTCAATAATCCTAGTTCATACGAGAGCCAGACATGTACTCTTTCTAACACCGTTGGAATTTTCGGATTCCGATGTTCCAGTGAGGAGTTATCATGTTCTTATAATAAGAACTTTTCTTTAATTACAAAAAACAACAACAAAACAATAACAATACTTTTTTGTAAACTATTTTTCTTCTCTTTTAAATCTTCAAATATATATATGCAAAGTTACAAACCCTAACGAGCACAGGTATTAATTTACCAGCCCTTTGAAAATCTTGAAAAATTAATGAAAGCCATATCTAAACAAATTTCAACGAAATTTGTCACAGGTTAGTTTATACTAATTTCTGCACGTTTCATGCATATCGACCATAATTTGGGTCCTTGGTGCATCATTTACTTAAAATTTGAGGAAAATATATATTGGACCTATATCGTAATCTGAACCGATTTTCACAATTATTATTTTCTAAAAAGCATTTTTTTAAATCAAACATAGTTATTTAAAAAAAAAATATTTTTTAAAAATTCCAGTCTTAATATTTTGTTTAAATGTTACGCTTAAAAATAAAGTAAAGCTTTGTTATATTTCTTTAAATATCCTATGCTTTGATACTTTGTACAAATATAATTTATAAAAAATTTACGCCTTGATAATTTATAAAACCATAATTAAAAAACCTAAGCATTCATATTTTGTGAAAAATATGAAGACTCAAAAGTCTTTGCAAAAATATAGTCTTTGAAAAAAATTAGGAATCGGAGAGGAGAGATCCAGAAAAAACAAAACTAAAGAGTAAAAAAATATGTTTTTAAATCTACCTCTGAAAGCAGGTAAATCCTTTTCTAAATCTACTCTTTGGGAGAAGAAAAAAACAATGTTTTAAAAATTTACGCGCTGCGAGAAGTAGAAAAATATATTTGCCTACCAACTCTTTGAGAGAAGCAGAAAATAATACTTTTTTAATCCTCACAAGAAAAATATTTAAAAAATATATATTTTAAAAATTTCAAGAAAATTCGCATCAAAAATACTTTGAGATGCTTTGGGGAAAAACATTTTTTAATCCAAACATTGATAGACTGGAAAAAAAAAATATATATATATATATATATATATATATATTTAAATCTACACCTTCAGAGACTTTGTAACATACATATTATAAAATCCACACTGCGATAGGCCCCCACTGTCACAACTCCAAATCTAACTGAACATCTTCTGACAACTGTGTCAGTTTTGCTATAAGAGAAGATATATTTTTTGTTTTTTAAATTCGCGACAATATGTCACACTAAAGTGCCTTATATAATGAACTGACTACCCTCACATGACATGAATGAGCAGGTTGTTCGAATTTGTAATATTTATTTTCGAACAACTCCTAGCACCAACAAGCCACAGATGTGGAATTGCAAAAAATAGCAGTCACAAATATATATGGTAACAAAAATATGTGGTTTACAAAAAAAGAGGGAAATAAATCACACCACACATACAACCAAACAAGAAAGGAGTGAAATGTAAAAAAATAACAAGTCCTCATTTTAAATTATTCATAAAATGGAAAACATGACTACTTCAAACCAATAAAAAAAAGGTAGCAAGTGAAATCTGAGCAGAGGCCAGGACAGGACAAACAAGCAGAGCAATATATCGTAGCAACCAACAATCAAATTGATAACTATACAAATGGGTTCGTTCGGGGAAACATCACTCCCCCAGCCGGCATCGATGATGATGATGATAAGGGTGGTCGACCCAAACCGAGCGTCCTGTCAATGAAAGTGTTTTTTTTTATTATAAATATTAAAGTAACAAGGATTGAACTTGGGTTACTGCCATTTATTTTAGCTTTTTCCCATTTTTTGTTATTGTTGATTTTAAGGATTTCATTTTCTTCCTTTTTTTGGCAACAACACCAACAACAGAAAAATAGTGACAAATAAATCGTGACATTTATAACATATTAATTGATTAATTTTATATCCGATGGTGGTGGATTACGATTGGCATTACGTGACCGGTCACCGGTCGAAGAAAATAGAAAACAACTACAGCGAACTGATTGGATGGTTGGAAACATTTCATAATAAAATAAACGAGAATAATAAATATTGGTATGGAAGGAATTCAAGGATTTAATGGAGTATTTTAAGGTCAGAGGTTATCCAATCACTTTCAAATTTCTGGTAATTTATCAAAACAAAACGTGAAATTAGATTTTGAGAGGAAAACTCAAAGGCCGAATTTATTAATAATTTTTTGACGTCTAACAAAAAAATATTTTTCTTATACCCTCCACACCTTAGTTGTCAGGCTATTATAGCTTTGTGCAGGCCGAAGAGTTTGTAACGCCTCGAAATATTGGTCATAGACCCACCATTAAGTATACCGATCATCATATCTCGACTAGCTGAGTCGATCTAGACATGTGTGCCCGTTCGTCCGTCTGTCCATTATAATTTGAAAACACGGTACAGGCCACAGTTATCGACCAATCTTCACGAAATTTTGCATGTAGGATGGATTCTGGCAATGAAGACCCCTATTGTATTTGGTAAAGATCGGTTAATATTTAGGATATAAAATGGACCAAAAACATTATTATTGTCCGTTTCTCTAATCGCTCCAGAGGCCGCAATTATAGACCAAACATCGCAAATTTTTACATGGAGAAGGGGATCGGGCCAAAGAAAAAGGATGCCTATTTTGATGAAGATCGGTCAATATTCAGCGGGTCAAATGGACCCTGACGGTACAGGCCACAGTTATGGACCAATCTTCACGTAGTTTTGCATGTAGGATGGGTTCTGGCCAATGAAGACCCCTATTGTTTTTGGTAAATATCGGTAATATTTAGGGGATAAAATGGACCAAAAACTTTATTTTTGTCCGTTTTTCTGATGCTCCAGAGGCCGCCATTATGGACCCAACATCGCTAATTTTTACATGGAGAAGGGGATTGGACCAAAAAAAAAGCCTATTTTGATGAAGATCGGTCAATATTCAGCGGGTCAAATGGACCCTGACTTTTGTGTGACAAATGACATATCTACCGCCGATGGGCATAGACCCGAGATAGTGATAGTATATCCAATATGAGTGGTTGACCTTTAAATTGATACCAATTATATTGTCGTATCTACTCGGATGTGGGAGTTACACTTAAATATTTACAGGTGCTTACGTATTCATATATTATGTAGTAACCCATTACCACAATGAAGGGCGGAAATATATCGCTGATTGATTTTTAAGGATCAATAGGCGTAAGCTTTTAAATAGGGTTTTTCTAGGGCCAACAAGGCGTAGATTTTCAATGTATTTTTTCCAAGCACCAATAGGCGTCGATTTGTAAAATATATTTTTTTCAACGAACAACAAGGCGTATATATATTAAATAGATATTTTTTCAGGGATCAAAAGAGGCGTGAATTTTTAAAATATATTTTTTCAGGGACCAAAAGATGCGTGGATTTGTTAAATATATTTTTTCAAGGACTACCAAAGCGATTTTTCAAATATAATTTTTCCAGGACCACCAAGGCGTGCTTACGTATTCATATATTATTTAGTAACCCATTAGCACAATAAAGGGCGGAAATATATCGTTGATTGCTTTGAAATTTTCCATGAGGATCCACGTATGGTCAAGGATAACGTCTATAATATTCCAGTCGATCTATAGGCCACAATTGAAAGCCGAACATTACAACAGAACCCACAGTGACGGTAATCTGGACAAGTAATTAGAAGGGCTGTACAGAATATTAGTAATATTTTTTGACCTCTAGCCGGTCAGTCAAGAGGGTGAAAATATCGCAAAATATTTCCAAAGCTCAGGATATAGAACCACACACACTTAGATTTTCGTGGAAGTTGTGTAGGGTATCATATGGTTGGCCCCGTCCGACTATACTGCTCCGCTCACTGGTTTTTACATTATTTTTATTGTATAGATTTTTTAAAAAATAGTTTTCTTGAAATAAACAAGGCGTGGATTTTTTTTTTTTTAAATTATTTTCCCACAATTTGTATACCACCCCTCGTTTTCCACGAATGTCACCGTGTAAACATATGTCCAGTGTGTAATCCACTTAAACATTTTGCATAAATAATTCCAAAGACAATAATAAAAATACCTTTCGCGAAATAAACAAAAATCCGATGAGGAGGACCGACCAACTACTCCACCGTTCAAGCCACACAAAATTTAGTTGCCTCTTCTCTGGTGGACAATAAGAGTGTATGTGGCTGTTTCTGTGCCTCGTATATGACACCTGTAAATTAAAGGATTGTGGTTTTTGTGTGTAATGTCAAATATGTATGAATGACCAAATAGCCAAAATGAAAAAGACACTGGTGGTCAGTTTTCGCTATCCAAGCTAGGTGGTCAAACCAACCAACCAACCAAGCAACCACCGAACCGACGAACAATGTCATATATAACCTTACTTATGGCCTTCGAATGGCCAGGCGGCCAGGATATATTAACACTATTTTGTCGACATTTGACTTTCTCATTGTCGTCGTCGTAGTCGTCCTTGCTGTCGTTTGGTCAAACCACACACATAGCCAGTGTTGTGGAGGACCACAAGACTTGCTTGCTGGGGCTGCTGCTGTTACGAGTTTCCTTCGAAAGGTGCCACTACAGATGGTATCTAATAGGAAGTGGTTTGAGGGAAAATAATATGGACAAAAATTTTAAATCATTTCCGTGAAAACAGCGCTTTTATGTACCAAACACACACACACACATATGAAAAAACAGCTACAACAAAAAAATTCTCAGCAAAAATCTGCTCTACTGGTCATAGCAATAGTGTGGCGACTATGTCGGAATGTGACACGTGGCCCACCGTGGAATGTGGCAAATGAAGGAAATTGTAAAAATATTTACTCAGAATCGTGTAACACAAATTTTCATTAAGGACATAAAAATTGTTACCCTCTCTCCCGGCGACAGGGGCAGAGCACGGACTTTTAAGTAATTTTAATGTTCGAAATATTTAGAGGAGTGAGAATGGGGGGAGAGAGGATGGGAGAAAGTGTAATGTTTATCCTTAAAGGATTCCACTGCATGGCAGAGAATGTAATATAAATATGTGTGAAAATGCCCATTCGAGGACGTGTAGTAGTTCATTACATTATAAACAAGGTGCGAAAAATAATTTCCTTCCTCCATTCTTTAAGAGAGGGTTGTGGGGAAAATTGTAAATGTTCAGAAGAAGCCAAATACTAGGGGGAGGATGTAGTTGTCGTTGGACAAATACTATAATAAAAATATACACATTTTAATATTAATTTTTCTAGGGTCAAAATACGTAGATTTTTCAAATATATTTTTTTCTAGGACCAACAAGGTGTAGATTTATAATTTTTTTTATAATTTACGTAGAGTTATAAATTGTTTTCGAAATCAACAAGGCGTAGATTTTTAATATTTTTTTTTTTTTTTTGTGAAAGCCATTAAATATAGATTTATAAAATGTTTTTTTCTGAAGGCCAACAAGTCGAAGATTTTTTTAATAATTTAACAATATATAAACTATTTTTCCAAGGATAAATAAGGCGTAGATTTATAATATATATATATATATTTGAAAAATCCACGACCTGGTGGTCCTTGAAAAAATTATATTTGAAAAATCCACGCCCTGGTGGTCCTTAAAAAATTATATTCGAAAAATCCACGCCATGGTGGTCCTTTAAAATAAATATATTTGAAAAATCCACGCCCTGGTGGTCCTTGAAAACATTATATTTAAAAAATCCACGACCTGGTGGTCGTGGTGAAAAATCCACGCCCTGGTGGTCCTTGAAAACATTATATTTGAAAAAATCCATGCCTTGGTGGTCCTTGAAAAAATTATATTTGAAAAATCCACGCCCTGGTGGTCCGTGAAAACATTATATTTGAAAAATCCATGCCTTGGTGGTCCTTGAAAAAATTATATTAAAAAATCCACGCCCTGGTGGTCCTTGAAAACATTATATTTAAAAAATCCATGACCTGGTGGTCGTGATGAAAAATACACGCCCTGGTGGTCCTTGAAAAAATTATATTTGAAAAATCTACGACCTGGTGGTCCTTGGAAAAAATATATTTGAAAAATCCACGCCCTGGTGGTCCTTAAAAAAATTATATTTGAAAAATCCACGCCCTGGTGGTCCTTGAAAAAATTATATTTGAAAAATCCACGACCTGGTGGTCCTTAAGAAAATTATATTTGAAATATCCACGCCTTGGTGGTAATCGAAAAAATTGTACTTGAAATGTCCACGGTCTGGTGGTCCTTGAAAAAAATTATATTAAAAAAATCCGCGCCCTAAGGGTCCTTGAAAAAATTATTGTTGACAAACTCACAACCTGGTGGTCCTTGAAAAAATTATTTTTGAAAAATCCACGACTTGTTGGATCTTAAAATATATATATTTTTTAAAATCCAATCCTTAATGGTCTTTGAACAAATCTTAATAATACACGTCTTCTTGGTCCTTGAAAAAATTTTATTCTGAGAACCCATGCCTAGGTGTTTACTTCAGAGATGGTCCGTCAGAAACAGTGACGTAAATGACATACATTTCCGACGTATAATACATACGTCAGAAACGTCGGAAACCCACCCCAAACCATTAGGTTTTTGACAAAAAAGCTATTTCCAATAATCAATTTCGAAATTACGTATGTTTTATTCAAATCCATATCAAATTTCAAAATTTTCTTCCCCAAAAAGTTTAGAATTTTTATCAGTTATTGTGAGGAATAGTCAGATATATGTAAAAATAATATATATTCTTGAAAATAACTGTATATGGTGATAATATTCAAATAAATGACGTTTAATACATTTATTACATTTTATACAGGTATATGACGTTTTCGACGTTTACACCTTTTTGACAGTCGAAAACCTAAACATTCGTCACACGTACCATCCCTGGTTTACTTCATAAATATATTTTAAAATTGAAAAATTTATATTTTAAAAAATTCAAGACATGTGTATTTAAAAAAATGTTTTTAATCTTACCGACCAACAACCTGCTAAATATTTATCTTTCGGATAAATATTTACCTACATATTTATCATTCGGATAAATATTTACCACGTTCTATTGCTAAACAAATAACCGCATAAAAGTTTACAACTTGAGTTTTTTTTTTCTAAAAACTCCTAATTTCCCATGTCCTCAAAAACAAGTGAGGTGCTTCTTCAATCCATTGAAATCGTGATATTTTCAACGCTTAGGCATTCTAGCATAACAAAGAAGTAACTCTCCGAACTATTGTCATTGTGTTGTTAATTAATTAAAAGCAATAAAAAAAACACAAACTTTTGTTTTAATTGTCAACTTTTGGTCCAGTGAATATTTGTTCTCCTTGTTCGAAGTTTTGTCCATGTTACGAATCTCATTGTAACAACGCGAATTCGCGCAAATTATTTACATAAAACGTTTTTGTTGTTGTTTTCATTATTGTTGTTGGACAACTATAACTTTTAATATTAACCTTTGTGGTGGCTCTTTGTTACGCTTCTTTATGGTCCAGTCCATTTCTCTCGTCCCTTTAAGGCATTTAAATTCCAAAAATTAAAACTATGTGGTTAGCCACACCACACACACACAAACACATTGACATATGGTTTGGTTAAAGGTGTGTGTGTGTGTATGTTCGTGTGCGTGTTGGCTGTTGTGTTCAACCAAATTGCCGGTAAAAATGTATCTCGCACTTAACCCCTGGCGAATATCTCCAGAATGGATGTGGACACACTAACAAATGGTGGCTACTGATGCTGATGCTTCACTGGACAGACACACACACACAATCATTGTGGTCATGTATGGGCCGTTCTACTATGGACCAGTGCGATTCCTCGCTGCAGGACACCATCGAAGTTTTCAGTGTGAGAAATGATTTTTGCTTCTACGCAGTTGTTGTTGTTTGTTACATGACCAAAATAAACGTGCGTAATTTTATTTATGTAACAATATTTGGTGGTAAAATTACATTCATTCATTTCGACCAGAAAACGAAATACCTTGCCTGCTTGCTGCCTTGGTCAATGATATTTAACCAGATAAACTGGTCAGGGTACAGGAGACAGTGGTTTGAATTTATGAAAACAACATTTTGGAAATATATTTTTCATTTTTAAATACCTCCAAAAGGAGTGGATATTTGAAATATAATTTTTTCAAGGACCAACAGGCGTAGATTTTTTAAATAAAATTTTTCCGAGAATTAACAAGGCGTAGATTTTTTAAATAAAATTTTTCCGAGAATTAACAAGGCGTAGATTTTTTTAATAAGTTTTTTTCCGAGAATTAACAAGGCGTAAATTTTTTTAATAATTTTTGTTTCCGAGAATTAACAAGGCGTAGATTTTTTTAATAAGTTTTTTTTCCGAGAATTAACAAGGCGTAATTTTTTTTAATATTTTTTTCCCGAGAATTAACAAGGCGTAATTTTTTTTAATATTTTTTTCCAAGGACCAACAAGCCGTAGAATTTGTAATAAGTTTTTTCCAGGGACCAAAAAGCCGTAGAATTTTTAAATAATTTTTTCAAAGACCATGATATAATAATTATTTTCCAACGACCAATAAACCGTAGATTTTTAAATAATTTTTTCCAAGGACTAACAAGGCGTAGATTTTTAAAATAATATTTTTCCAAGGACCCTTAAGGGGTAGGTTTTTGAATCTTTTCCAAGGACCAACAAGGCGTAGATTTTTAAAATAAGGCATAGATTTTTGAAATAATTTTATTCCAAGGACCAAAAAGTCGTAGATTTTTGAAACAAATTTTTCCCAGGACCAACAAGGCGTAGTTTTTTTGAAATAAATTTTTTCAAGGACCAACAAGGAGTAGATTTTTGAAATAATTTTATTCCAAGGACCAAAAAGTCGTAGATTTTTGAAACAAATTTTCCCAGGACCTACAAGGCGTAGTTTTTTTTTTTTTTTTTGAAATAAATTTTTTCCAAGGACCAACAAGCGTAGATTTTTGAAATAATTTTTTTTCCAAGGACCAAAAAGGTCCTTGTGGTACAGGGTATTATGTCTTTGTGCATATGTTTGTAACAGGCAAAAGGAAACGAGATAGATGAGATGAGTTGATTTATGCATGTCCGTCCGACCGTCCATCTGCCCGTCCGTAGATGTTAAATTGTAAACAAAATACAGGTCGCATTTATGATCCGATTTGGATGAAATTTGACACAAGTCACTTATTTGGCCCAAGGAACGAACCCTATTGAAATTGGGAAAAATCGGTTCAGGTTAAGATATAGCTCCCATACATATTTTCGACCGATTTATGGTAAATGGGGCTTCAAAGTACCTTTATATCTGTGCAAAGTTTCGAGAATATCGGTTCACATTTAGATATGGCCCCCATATATAGTTTCGTCCGATTTTATGTAAATGGTGCACCAAAGTCCCTATATATCTTTCAATTTGCACGAAATTTGGGAAAGAGTGCTGAATTAGGTCCAGAATGATGTGTGTAGTTTCGTGAAAATCGGTTCAGATTTAGAAATAGCTCCCATATATAGTTTTTTCCGATTTTATGTAAATGGTGCACCAAAGTCCCTATATACCTTTCGATTTGCATGAAATTTTGCACAGCGTACTGAATTAACCATAGAATGATGATGTGCTAAGTTTCGTGAAAATCGGGTCAGATTTAGATATAGCTCCCATACATATTTTCGTCCGATTTAAGGTAAATGGGTCTCCAAAGTGCCTATATATCTTTCGATTTGCACGAAATTTGGCATAGGGTACTGAATTGGGTCCAGAATAATGAGTGCTAAGTTTCGTGAAAATCGGTTCAGATTTAGATATAGCTCCAACATATATTTCCGTCCGATTTAATGTAAATTGTGTACTAAAGACCCAAAGATTGGCCGATCGGCACGCAATTTTGTACAATGTACTGAAGTTAATATAACCTTTCGTGTGTCAGGTTTTCTTGAAATTGGGTCTGATTTACATATAGCTCCTATATATACTTTCGTGCCATTTTGAAGTAAATGGTGTACTAAAGACCCATAGCTAGGCCGATTGGCAAAACGTATTGAAATTAATATAAATTAATCTCGGGCAAGTTTCCTTTAAATCGGTTCAGATTTAGATATGGCATAGCTTCCATATATAATTTCGACCTATTCATGTTGATTGTAAACCAAATAATCAATGGGTGTCTGATCTATTTACAAAGTATGGAATATATTGCAGAGTGGCATGTGTAAGGATTGATGTTAGTCGGTTTACTTATAGATAAAGATCGCATTTTTAAGTTCGTTCAATTTCATGTCAATGTTCCTTCGAAAAGATACATATGTAGAATATCCCCAAAGTTGTGAAGGGTATCATATAGTCGGCCCAGTCCGACTTTACTACTTTCCTGGTTTTTAAATAATTTTTTTCCAAGGACCAACAAAGTTCAGAATTTTTAAATAATTTTTTTCCAAGGACCAACAAGGTTTAGAGTTTTTAAATTTTTTTTTGAATTTAGCATTGATTATTAAAATAATATTTTCAACGCTTAATTATTCTAGTATAACATAGAAGTAAAGCTCCGAACTCGATTTCAAAACACAGTCCTTCTCTGCAAACATCCAACCAGATGGACATATTTTTTGCATACCACACACACACGCCACGCTGGCTAAATACACTTCCCCTCCTCTATAACTGTATTTCACAAAAGCATCCAGCAAATAAGGACTGCGATTCTCCCCGTTCACGTTTTTATTTGTTTGTAGTTATTTTTTTTTAATTTTGTTTTGTGATTTTAATAAACTTTTATTTTTAATTTAGTCAACTTGTTTCCAAAATGTAAGCCCATCCGCTCGATTATATATGTGTACTTGTGTGTGTGTGTGTGTGTGAGTGTTTATTCTCGTAAATCTCCTGTCATGTGATGTGATTGTGTGTTAAATACACCGAATTAAGTGTTTATCATCCTGATTTTTGTCGTTTTTTTCCTATTTATATTGTATTATAATACGAAGTTACGTTACGCTGAAGGTTGAATACACTGGACCGTATAAACATTCTTAACAGTAGATGAATCATGTAGATGAATAGTGAGGAGAGGACGTTTTTCGTTTTCTTCGTCTCCTCATCCCCATACTCATTATAATTATTCCCATTGCTAAGGAACGCATTGTTATGTACGAAATGTGGCAGGGTGAAGTTCTGTCCCGAATGGTTACCTTTTCGTTGCTGTTGGACGTGTTTAACGCCGTTGAACTTTGCATGTGGTAAATGAAGAAATATTTGTGGTTGGTCTTAATTCACAAGTTAAACAAAAATAAATAAAAAACAACAACAATTTAAGATAGTGTATCTTTTAAAGGAGCTACAGGATATGTTTAATTTTGTTAAAAAAATTAGAGAAAATATATTTAAAAAATTACCGACTTGTTGGCTCTAGACAAAAAAATCTTCGCATTGTTGGTCCTTAAAAAAAAAAAATTAAAAAATCTACGCCATACTGCTCCTAGAAAAATATAAATTTGAAAAATCAAAGCCTTGATGGTCCTTGAAAAATATATATTTAAAAAATCGAAGCCTTCTTAGTCCTAGAAAAAACCAGTAAGGATAGTAGTAAAGTCGGACTGGGCCGACTATATGATACCCTTCACCTCTTTGGGGATATTCTACACATGTATCCTAACATATATAGAATATATCTGAACCGATTTCAGGGAAACTTGCCAGAGACTAATTAATATTACATCAATACGTTGTGTCAATCGGCCTAGCTATGGATCTTTTCAGGAAGCTTAGCAACATCATTCTAGACATAATTTAGTACCCTATACCAATTACATAAAATCGGACAAAAATATATATGGGAGTTATATCGAAATCTGAACCAATTTTCAAGAAACTTAGCACACGTCATTTTAGCCTTAATTCAGTACGCTATGACAAATTTCGTGCAAATCGAAGGATATATAGAGACTTTGGTGCACCATTTAAATAAAATCGGACGAAAATATATATGGGAGCTATATCTAAATCTGAACCGATTGTCACGAAACTTTGCACACATCATTCTAGTATCAATTCAGTACGCTTTGTCAAATTTCGTGCAAATCGAAGTATATATAGAAACTTTGGTGCACCATTTGCCTTAAATCGAACGAAAATATATATGGGAGCTATATCTAAATCTGAACCGATTTTCAGGAAACTTAACATATATCATTCTAGACCTAATTAATTACGCTGTGCCAAATTTCGTGCATATCGAAAGATATTTAGAGACTTTGGCGCACCATTTTCCTTAAATCGGACGAAAATATATATGGAAGCTATATCTAAATCTGAACCGATTGTCACGAAATTTTGCACACATCATTCTAGTATCAATTCAGTACGCTATGTCAAATTTCGTGCAAATCGAAGAATATATAGAGACTTTGGTGCACCATTTACATAAAATCGGACGAAAATATATATGGGAGCTATATCTAAATCTGAACCGATTTTCAGGAAACTTAACATACATCATTCTAGACATAATTCATTACGCTATGCAAAATTTCGTGCAAATCGAACGATATGTAGGGACATTGGTACAGCATTTACATGAAATCGGACGAAATATATATATGGGAGCTATATCTACATCTGGACCGATTTTTCCCAATTTCTATAAGGTTCGTCCTTGGGCCAAATAAAAGACCTATGTCAAATTTCATCCAATTTGGATCATAAATGCGACCTGTACTTTGTTTACAATTTAACATGGACAGGCAGACGGAAGGACGGACATGCATAAAGTGATTCTATGCATATTCTCAAAAGGAACCATGTGTCGATCTCGTTTCCTTTTGCCTGTTACAAACATATGCACAAAGACATAATACCCTGTACCACAGTGTGGTGAAGACTATAAATATATTTGAAAAACACCCACGTTGTTGGTCTTCGGAAAAAAATTATTTTTAAACTCTAGGCCTTGTTGATCCTTTGAAAAAATATTTAAAAAATCTACCCCTTGTTGGTCCTTGGGAAGAAATTATTTAAAAAATCAACGACCTGTCGATCCTTGGAAAAAAATATTTAAAACCAGTGAGCGGAGTAGTATAGTCGAACGGGGCCGACCATACGATACCCACATCTGAGTAGATACATCACTATATTTGGTATCAATTTAAATGCCAACCACTCCTCTTGGATATACTATCAACTCCTCAGAATAACAATTTTGTAATATTTCACACAAAAGTCAATGTCCATTTGACCCGCTAAATATTGACCGATCTTTATCAAAATAGGCATGCTTGTACTTTGGCCCGATCCCCTTCTCCATGTAAAATTTCGAGATGTTTGGCCATAATTGTGGCCTCTAGAGCGACCAGAAAAACCGACATAAATTAAGTATTTGGTCCATTTCATTTCTTCTCCCAAATTGAAATATCATTTTCAAAATCCATTTACAATAAATTTTATGACAACTGCTTGTCAGAAAAACATTTACATTTTGAATACCCTTAACTATTCATCATCCATGAACGAAAAGAAAACCTCAGGAATCAACTTTAAACTTCCAGGCATATTAAAGATGTTTAATGTCAACTCAAACTCAAAGATTTCGAAAACGTTTTCAGTTTCAATTTTTTTTTTTTCATTTTTGGCTACAATCCACTACTACATATCACACCGTGGCGATGTCATGCTCAATGCCATCAAGAAGTCAAGGAGCAGCCAGGAAAAAAAAACTGACACTCGCATAAAAAAGACATCTAAAAAACCATCTTGAAGAAGGACCACCACAAATATCCCAGGAAAAAAACAGATTCGGAAAAGGTTACAACATTCTCCAAAAAATTGTTGTTACGGATAAAGACATTACAGTGTTTGCCAAAAAGAGGAAAGTTCACGATGTAGTTGTTGTTGTTGCTGTTGTGGCAGCAAACACCCGTTAAAAGATAAACACAAACAGTCCATGAAATGTAAATGCAAAAATAGCAACAACACGGACAACACGAACAACAACAAAATGACAATAAACAAACAAACGAACGAATGCTTGAATAAACGATGATTTCCAAATTGTCTGGTAGTTTAATGGGATCACCA